>NC_039250.1:2883471-3128471 GCF_003368295.1 Carassius auratus
GAACAATATTCCCTTCAAACAACCTACTTGACAAAGGGGCTTAGCAATATAGCCTTCTGCATGTGTGAACTGGCTAGTTGAACAAAATCAACACATTTTCAGTTTCGTTCATGTTAGAGAGCTTATTGTTTATATTCACATGGAACTGGGGAAGTGAAAGCGAAAGTTTTCTTTTACACCACTGCTGGAATATATCAGTGCACTGGAAATTGTGTGCAATAACTCATTGTTCACAACAATGCTGACATTTGTTTGCAGCATGAGCATGTTCAGATACAATACATTTTATTGTGTACAAGAAGGCATGTTTATTTATATAAACATGATATATATCTTCTCACAGAAAACTAGTATATTTAAATTTTTCTATTAATTTTTTTCTTACAGAGTAGGGATCTCCTCTAAGTGATAGTTAATTGTAAGAGCTGGAGTTAGGAAAAGGCCAATTTTCAAATAGCTTTGGATAAAAGTTCTTCTCAATGTCAACTTGGTGATGCTTTGCACTAGTTTCTGAGCCACAAAATTGCTCCCTGGGGAAGTCATTCAGTAAACAACCAAAATAGCCGCTTGCTTTAAAGTGTATTGCAGGTCCTCTTTCCAGTTACTAGACAAGAGTGCAAGTTTAGGTATGTTCACACAGCTGCGGTTGAATGCTGGGAGTCCGCTACAGGCCAAACCTGTTGAAGGCGTTTTGGATGGACTGCTCTTTGTGAGGCCTTTTCTGTGAAACTCATGCCAGAGCAGCTGTTTGGACACACAGGCCTTGTCTCTCGTCTAATTCTCACAGTCAATGCTCTTCAGATCGTCTCAGAGCCCCAGAGGAGCACAGACGGAGATCTCTACAGCCTTTGCTGAGTTCTGTCATAACCTTTTCGTGACAGTGATGCCTAAAATAACTGGTCTTTATCTGGGGTTGGAGGGCTTGCTGAAGAAAGGTTTGAAGGCATTGGATTCTGATCTTCAATCAGGGTGATTGAAAGCTTTTGTGCTCTTTTATAGATTCAGACACTCTCTGCGAAGAGCGAGAATCCAACTGATCAGATGAGAGAGGGGACAGATCCTGAGATGAGCATGTCGGTCAGTGGCTACCTCTCTGCATCAGACACGTATGACATCACAGAGCCGCCACAGTACTATGGTAAGATTATGCGTTACTATATGAGAATCTGTTTATCATAGAATTACAATGTTGTTAAAACGATAGTTCCCTCAAAATTCTGTCATTTTGCTTTTTTTTCAGATCCTGAAGAATTATGTAATTTTTTATTTTTAACACAAAAGGAGATATTTAGGAAAATGTGTGTTTTGATCATATGATGAAAGTCAATGGGAACCAACGTTGTTTTGGACCCCACTGACTCATTGAATCAGTCTTGTTATTGTTGAATAACTAAAATGATTAAAAAAACAAGATTCCCTTAGTGATGTAATTACTATATAATTGCTCAAACTTAAGACTAATTACAAATTTTAAGAAATTAAAAGTAATAAAATATAGAAAAATTGAAAATTTAATAATATAATAAAAATATTAAGAATTGCTATAATAGTATATTATAAGAATATTTAATATAGTATCTTATTTTTTTGTGGCACTATAATGGCAATTTAAAAAATATATATTATTTTCAAGATGTCGCCTTGAGAAACAATTAATGTCCAAAAGTTGATTGGTCAAAGTCTAATTTTGGTTTTGTCGTTTAACTCACTGTGGTGTCTAGAAGGACAGTCAATGATAGTATATAAGCAGGCTCTCGTCAACATGAATGTTTATGAAAAACTCCAGTGGTGTACAAACAAGACACTAGCACCGGAAAGTTATGCTCTAGCTGTAACGGGACATAAAACATCTGTGAGAAAGACAGGATTGAACGAAAGTAAAGAGACCACCACAATGCAGAGGGATATTTATGGATGACATGGAAAAACAGAGATGGATTTGCAGGAATTGGTTGGATGAGATAAGATTTCTACTCAAATATAAGTTTTTCTCATGTGAAATATTTCATCCATTTATTTGCTTGTTGTCACTACTAGTTCTAGAGTGTCTGTCAAGACATAAAAAAAAAAAAACCTTCTTTCTTGTGCAGATGTGATTCAGAAATGCTGCCAGTTGTGACACATGTTCCCTCTATGGGGGAACTCAAATTTAAAATCCATCTTCACAACCTTCCCGTCGACAGAGAAAACATCAGGAAGGCTCTGTTCCGTACGGTTCTAAAAACCCCATAAGCTACAAGGCAAATAACAACCATAAACAAAACTGTAACCTCTTCAGCTGCATCCTGTTTCCAGAGACAGAAAAGATTCAAAAGGTCTCGCTCTGGGATTTTTTTATTACGTCCCAAAGGCCTCATAAAAGTAGTTAGGTAATTTGAGAATCATGTGAAAAAGGAACATATTTCTTGTGAATCGTTTCATTCATCAAGATGTTCTTCAATCATTGCTGCAGATGTTCTTGTGGATCCACTGAGCTGCTCTTATCAGGAACCAGATCTACAAAGTCCTCTCTATGGCCAGCAGACATTCAGTCATGTCAATGTGCAGTTTTCAATGTATGGAGCGCCAAATGCTCAAGCGTGCAACCCGCCGTACCCCTACAGCCATCAGTGTTCTGAGTTCACCTGTGAACCAGACATGGAGGTCCAAAGCCCAACAAGAGGGAGCACTGTCGGTCTTCCAGTGCTAAAAAGACCCAGGATGGGCCACGGAGCTCGAGTGAAGGGCCAGGATGAGCTGTGTGTGGTGTGTGGAGATAAAGCCTCGGGATATCACTACAACGCCCTCACCTGTGAGGGATGCAAAGGTTGGACGATCACAATAGCACTGAATTTTAATGCAACGATAATCCATGATGCACTTCTTGAATTTACATTGTTTACTAATGCCAAAATCAGTACTTATAAGACTGCATGTAATAACTTGACGAAAACAGTTTTCTCACCTGTGTTGCCATATTTCCTTTGGAACTAAGAAGTGGGGTGGGACATATCTAAGATATTGTCTCTTTAAAAAAAAATTGCCAATAGCGGTGAACTATGACTTGGTACTTGCTATTGCTAATTGCTTGGATATATAAGAGCACTAATTTTCAAACATTTGGGGTCAGTAAATTTTTTGGGGAAAATCAACTATACTTTTATTCTGCAAGCATGAATTAAATAGCTCAAAAGTGATACATTTATAATGTTACAAGAACTTCTATTCAACTTTCTATTACTCAAATAAATAAATAAAAAATAAAATAAAAAAACAGAAATGAGTTAGGATACAGAAATCCTAATGTAATACTAAGATTTTTTTACACAAATCAAGAAAAAAAATAAGCAGCATAACTAATTGTACTAGCACCAAATTGGCACCATATCAAGCATATTAGAATGATTTATGAATGATGTAATGATGTTGAAAATTCATTTTGCGGCTTTGCCATCAGGAATAAATTAGATTTTAAAATATAACAATTATTTTAAATTGTATTATTTCACATCGTTACTGATTTAACTGAATTTTTGATCAAATAAATACAGCCTTGGTTTTAAAATAAGTCTTTTCTCCTTATCAAAAAAGTCTTACCAACCCCAAACGTTTTAAACAGTTGTGTGTCTCTCTCGGCTTAGGTTTCTTCAGACGCAGTGTGACTAAAAAGGCAGTGTACCGCTGCAAGAGTGGTGGAAGCTGCGAGATGGACATGTACATGCGGAGAAAGTGTCAGGACTGCAGACTGCGCAAATGCAGAGCCGTCGGGATGCTGGCAGAGTGTGAGATTTACGCAAAAACTCTTCACAGGGTTTTCTGTCATTTCTGGGGAAGCCGATAACGTCAGATGCTACTTCACACAAAAACACTTCAAATCTAATTGGATGTTGAGTTTGCATAAAACACTGTCAGCATTAGCTGATTGCTGGTGTCTTTTTGTCAGGTCTGCTTACAGAGGTGCAATGCCAGTCGAAGAGACTGAGGAAGGGTTCCAAGCACCGAGGACACAGTTGGTCAACAGGAAGAGCTGAGGACGAATACTCTGAAAGCAGAAGCGTCTCGTCCACCAGCAGATTCACCACTCGGGTAAAGCTCTCCTATTTTATTTAGCCTGTCCAAGCATGAAATTAGAGTTTTGGTACGATTTGAAGCCTGTTATATTAAAAAAATTCTGAGCTAGTGTCTTTTCTTCAAAATGCTGTTTGCAGGTATCTGGTTTCTCCAGAGAACAGAGATGCATTCTGAATAGAATTGTTGAGGCTTATCGCAGGTACATAATTCAAGACAACACGCACTGTCGGGTATGTTTTTTTCTTTTCATTAAAAATGAAAACACACATACTCCACTTAATATATCATAAGATATCACTCTTTTTCTTTCCCCAGGTGCCTCTGTGGTCAAGTTTGACAAACAATATAGATCTCACACCTCCACAGGCGGAGAAGCTTTTGCAATTTTTAAGGAGTGTACCTGGTCAGTGTCTTCCAACTTCTCTCAGTTTACACCACACACCTCTAAGCGCATCTAATTTGTGGTCATCTGTTGTTTAGGGTTTGAGCTTTTGGATGGTTCTGACCAGAACACACTTCTGTCCAGCTCTTCAGTTGAGGTCATGTTCCTACTCTTGGCTCAGCAGTTCTCAGAGAGCAATGGTAACACTATTCATTATCACATAGTCTGCTTGTTAAGTCTGACAAGTGTCTTTTTTCAAAAGCAAACAGTGCTAACAATAACTTCAAAATATGCCGTATTACTAAATACATAACAACATATTTTTCTGAAATATATACATGCAAGTGTGTGTATTTATATATACATAATAAATATACAAATCATGCATTCAAAAACGTAAATTTTGGATGTGATTAAACCATTAGAGAGCACTAGTTAAAATATTGGTGTCTAGGACAATGTGTGTTTTTATAAGCTTAGCTAAATTGTGTGTGCTAAAAATTAATTGTGTTTATAAAGCTTTGATAAAATTTTCATTTGAAATGGAAAATTCAACACATGACTGCTATGTTTTCTATCACCAGCTTTATACACAGCAAATCCAAATAACTCAAACCCCGATTGGGTGAAAACTTTAGAGTCCAAAACTGGGGACAGCCACAGGACACTGACACACTCAGGTGATCTATGATCCACAGTGAAAAATCTCACAATATGCAATGCAGGAAAATCTCACAATATGCAATGATTAATCCTCAGTAAGATACATCTTTAAGTCCAAATGTCTAAAGTGTTTGTCTCTGCTAATATTGTGATTTTTATTTTTATTTTATCTTTGCTAAGGTTTGAATGATGAGTTCTCGAGGTCTGTGGTAAATTTCCTCCACAGCATGGTGACTATTGCAGTAACTGAGGCTGAATATGCACTTCTAACAGCGACCGCAGTGTTATGTTCAGGTCTGTGGATTATGATTAACACAATTGTGACTCATGTCATGTGATGTCACCATATTCAGAACATTCATTTATAGGCCAGACAGCAAATGCCATCATAAAGATTCAGCTTAAGCACCTCAAAATACAATTTCTTTAGAACTGTTTCCAATGACCTCCATTTTTTTCTGTGTTGTGAAGCAGACAGGCCGTCTCTGCGTGCGGTGGGCTGCGTTGAGAACTTACAGGAGTTTGTTTTGGAGCTCCTGTCCCGAGCTTGCTGCTGCTGCAGTCAGGGGACGGCACAGGACCCACGACGCTTCGCCAGGCTCCTGGGACGGCTGACAGAGCTGAGGACACTACGACACAACCACCTCACCCTTCTCCCACAGCAGCCCTGGGACATGCAGCCTTGAGACAGCCTTTAGGGAGAGAGATTTATGACATATGATCTCTGTTGCAATACACTTTTTATTTTTGCCCAGAACAATATCCCAGGTCAGTGTACTTTTGGTTACCCGTGTGCAAACATAGTTTAATAATAAAACAAACAAAAAAAAACAAAAAAAAAAAACAATGTAAGCCTCATTTCTTATATGCATAAAATAAAAATGTTAATGTTTAATGTGTTTTAGAATTTCTTGCTTTTCATTTATTTTGTAATATATATGATTTTGTATTTATTGTTCTATTTATAAATTTTTAAACCCATGTTAATGATATGCAATCATTTTCTCCAGAAGCTTCAAGCTTCTCTTTTTAAATAACATTTTTATAAATAGTGCCTTTTTGCAAAATTTGTCATTTTGAATCCAAAATGTCATTTAAATGATTTGTGCAAACCCAATGCAGAGTTTGGTTGCAAGTGTCCCAAAGATTAATTCATCAACACACGACCACTTAATAGTTGTAGCTTTAATTATATTTTTATTATGTACTTTAATGATTTATAATTAAATTGTAAGTACACACTTAGGTGATGCTTTGGGTTATGATTCAAAGTAGTATTTGGTTAAACCTATTGCCTCACAATCGTATAACGAAGTGATAGGATTGTGACTGGTACCCCTTAAAAATAGGTGCATGGCTTCATTTTCCTACAAATAGGAATTATTCATTTATAACAGCAATGTTTGTCTGATGTTTTACTCCTAAGTGTTATCTGCTATTTAAACAGGTGTTGCTAATCTATCATACGCAAGCCAGAGTAAGACCTGCAACTGCTTTAATTTCCCTACGACCACAAATGAAACTGATACAGTGGACAACTCAGCATATGAATGTTGAACTGTTCAAATTCTAAACTGAAGCAAACATTAGAGGGCTATGTTACAGAGATACAGCGTAACGGTTTCTCCTTTTCTTAGATTTCACAACATCAAAGAAACCTCGGAACAATCTAGTAAATAAAATTAATTAATCTCACAAAGCTGAGGTCTAACGTTATATTGTTTAGTAAAAAGAGGGAACTCTTTGATACTTTTTCAGTTATTGAGTACTACACTAGTTATTAATAAACTAGATTATGTATAGGCTTGCTTACTATTATTTAACACTTAAAATATTCATTTGTAAATTCATCAAATTAAATGCATAACTTTGAATGAAAGAAAGTAAGGTTAGAGTTTATGGATGAGCTAATAAACCACTGATGATCATTGAGTTTGATAAGCTCACTTGTGATCTTTCCAAATTGCTAACAGAGACCTGGGAGATTAGCTCATAGACATGTGTGTGTGTGTTTCCGATATAAATATTATTTTAATGTGATCTGTGACAAGGGCTGTTACAATAAAACACATCTGGATAGAATATGCTGACATCACCTTATGGAAAAGAAATCATACTGCACGTGTTGTTTCATCATCAGTACTGATTCACTGCTGCCCCCTACAAGTACTCAAGCGTACACTACAAAGAAGATGGAATATCATATTTCAGGAAAACGTGAGCATCAGTACAAGAACAAGAATTTTACAAGACGATATATTCTTGATTAAGTTACCTCACTAATAGTAAAGTGTTCCTGTAGCTCAGCTGGTAGAGCATTGGGCTATTAAGCACAAGGTTGGGGATTCGATTCCCCGGGAACACATGACAGTTAAAAATTGATAGCCTGAATGGAATGTAAATCGCTTTGGATAAAAGCGTCTGCTAAATGCATACATTTAATTTAAACGTTTCTAATGTTATTTAATGACGCATAATTTACGTACCACGTGACCCCTTACAAAATACACACGTTTGAGCAGACACATTTACCACAACACGCCGTCTTTAAGAAAATATGTCCCCCCATACTGTTGTAAAATGTAAGCGTTAATTTGTATACAAATGATTCTCACCTTTTTAAATTTCGTCAGCGGCTGTTTGAAAACCATTAAAACACAGGGGGGAAAATCCCGACTCCGCCCTCCTCAAAGTCGTCAGCCAACCCAATCTCGTCAAATCCGCGCGTTCAAGATGATTGACAGATAAAAAGGGTTTCTGATTGGTTGCTTTTCTAATTGGCAAAAAACGCGCGGCGCTCTTGTAAGCGACGCTTTTCTCGATTATGCGGAATAAACAGTGATAGTGATATTTAATGATAGATATGTGATAAGATAATTATGTTTAAGCAAGTTTTTATAATTAGCTTTCTTTGTCTGGAGAAATACTCTAAGATGTAAAGTAAATCATTATGAATTCATCTTATTCAAACCATTTATATATATATATATATATATATATATATATATATATATATATATATATATATATATATAATTACCCAAACAACAAGAAAAAAATACATCAGTGCCACCTTTACTTTACCTCAAAGTACATTTTCAGTCATTTTTAGCCCAAATGTCTTGGTTAGTCAGTAGTACTGTAATATTGCAACCAGAAAAATAGCCTACATGTATTATTAGGAAATCTAACATTCCATCAGAGCTTTACAATGTTAATTATATATATTTAAAAATGCAACAGGTTTAAAATCAAGAAAAAAATTGCTTATGATCTTAATCCATCAATATATTAAGACAGCCACGGTAGAGTTTCAATAGAACATTTATTTCCCCGTATGAGAAAATACTGTTTGAGACCGGTTATTTGGTGGGTAGGTAAAATCTGCTGTTTGTACAAGCTTAAAATTTCTTAGAGGTTCCATCTTATAAACGGTGAACAAAAGCTCCACAACTTTCTACAATAAATACAAGGTTCTGTGCTTGATGGTGAAAAGGGAATAACAGCAAGTGTACAACATGTCGTCATCACCATCCTTCAAACTTTTCACCGTGAAATCTTAAAAAGAACTGAACCAGGATCTGAAAGCACATGTGAAGTTAGATCTTAAAAGCCTATGCAATAGTTTACCATCTTAAATAAGAGATCTGCTTTCCATCTTGAACCAATATAATTTAATTCATTTATCTCTTTACGGTCCATAAATAAATTACTTTTCTGTATCAAAAATGAGAATATATATTTAACCACAGACAACCGTGAGTTGGTACATATACACATACATACACGATCGTATGCCGTTAATGTACATATATATGCACACACTCACACCATCCGCTATCAAAGACAAGCAGGATACACTACATAGGAAGTCAGTTCCTCTGAAAATCTTTTTACATGTATATACACAACCTTCATGTCTTCATTCCTCCAGGCAATTTATTTCACAATAAACAAGAGAAAAAAAATTAAATTAGATACTATATGATAAAAAAAAAAAAAAACATATAAACAAGTGTCTTTACAATATACAAGAAGTGGTTTTTAAAACTTTAAAAAGTAAAAAGCTATCTTAAGAAAATGGCAGTGATTCATTCAAACGTTTATATTCTTTAAGTTCATTCATTTAAAACACATTTTTCAGAAATTAATTGCTCTGAACGTACCCAAACGCTATGTGTCTATGTGTGGTTTAGACTCGTCATCACCATAAAGTGACACCTCATAAAAACGAATTATTTGTAGAAGCCACCGCACTTTCCTGTCCTGAATCTGAAATGACTGAGAGGGTTGTGTCATGAACACATGGATAAACTAAACTGAACTGAATGATCGGGGGTCTAGTACCTGGTGCACTAACCAAATGGCTCTCAGCCCTCCTTAGAAAGCCCATGTGAGTGGTACGTTAGGACAGATGTGGTTGGCGTTTCTGTTCTACATGTAGTTGGAGCCGACAAAACCATGATCTCCTCGAACTCGGCTCAAGTGGATTATAGCTCGGTCGTAGGCCACCTGCACGGACTTCCGGATACTGGTTTTCTTGCCCTCCATCATACGCAGTTTATCAGCCGTGTCGTCAACGCCAAGAGGGATCACTTTATCTCGTGGCAGCCACTGCCTGCAGAGACATACGCAGGAACAGAAAACTCAGTGACAGTTCCTTCTGAAACCAGTAAAGCCAGCAGATACTATCAATGGATATCTGAAAATGCAAAGTCTGGAGGATAAAGCTGAAGTAAATCCCCAGTGCTGTGCTCACCAGGTGCGTTTGTTGTCAAAGAAGAGAACCAGGAAGAGTTTCTCGCCGGCTTCTTCTTGTCTCTGCTCACCAAGGCGCAGCACGTCAAGCGGAGGCACAGGGATGGGAACTCCATTGTGCAGAAGACCCTCCTGAGGCATGTCTGGATCTATGATCTACAACATAAGAGCAATTCAAACCATTCCTTTAATATTTGAACGTCAGTGGTTTGCTTTAACACTGCTCACAACCCCAAAAAAACAGGCTATTTGGTGAGAGAAAAAAAAGGACGAATGGGAAGTTGTGAATGAGGGATTTGTAATGGTGTCCAAAAATAAAATGCGTCATAGAAGAGAGGTAAATTTTAATAACATTTTGAAATAGCATGGACTAATGCAGGGTTTTTCCAAACTGGGATTTGTGAGTCAACAAAGGTGGTAATAAGTAATAAAAATAAAAATTATTATATTCAATAAAATAAAAATGATTCAAAATATAAAAAACAATCAAAATAAAACACTTAAGTGTTTGCTGATGGAACTGCAGTGAGTTCATAGAATGCTAATTAATTAATTCCAAAAAATTATCAAATTAATTAATTTATTTTATGAAAATAAAATTTTAATATCAATACAAAAAACGAAATATAACAAATAATAAAAAAGGTGAAAAAAAAAAGTTTACTAGTGAAGCAAGTTGATGAAAATAATAGACCATAAAAATTATATACGTAAAATATTCTATTATATTTAAACAAAAACAAATCAAAATATAATAAATAATAGCAGTCAAAATAAAACACCTATGAAATTTTTTTTTAATGACAACTCTGAAATATTAACTTCTCAGAGGTGTTTTAGCCCCCCCCCCCCCCCAAAAAAAAAACCCATTGATAATCCCTGTATTGTGAATAATAATTCATAATCAGACCCGGAACATGCATTAATGATGTTAAAAGGGTAACTTTTGATGTCAGGCCTGTCCCATTATTGTGAAAGGCTGGCAGAATTCTGAAGCCAAAAAAAAACTAAAACATTTTGACTGGTATGCTTAACCTAAAATAATTGAACCAACATGTTGTATTCATGTAATATGAATGTAGAGCGCCCTCTCTCACCAGAGCAGGGTAGGACGGATATCCTCTGCTTTTGGCCCACACCAAATCCAGAGGTTCAGGTTCAGGCACATCACCGTTTGACAGAACATCTGCATACAACAAAGATTTTAAAATATCCACTTTGGCACATTTTTTTTTTTTTTTTTTTTACAAATACACTGACATTTCATAGGGATTCATTTCTTACCAGTCCCAGTGTAGTCAGAGTCTCCGTTAACAGTTTCTAAAAAAGGGACTTTGGACAAAGCAGGTTTCCCTCTGCTCTTTTTAAGGGGTGAGACACTGAAAGCAAAAAATGATCAGTTAACTGCACATCAGCTATATGATGCAGAGAGGTTTCAGGTTTTAGTTTTTCCTCTTACAGTTCTCTCAGAGTCGGAGATGAGCTGCATTCTGAGTCAGAGCCGCCATCTTTGTGCTTTCTGAATCCGTTGGTGAGAGCTAAATAAAAAAAAAATAGAGAAAGGGGTGTTTGAGAAAGGTTTCATTACTATAAAGTATCCATACCACAATTTCAGTTCGTCATGAAAAAAAGATTGTGCATGCTTTCTAAAATGTAAATAAATAAAATGAAATGTTATCCCTTCAAGGTCTCCTCCCATTTATGGATACTGATACAAAAGTGAGTTTGTTCTGGTATGATATTACAACCATAAGCACATTTACATTTTGTTTAAGGCATATAAAAACCCACAGGGGTGACAACAGTTATTTACAAGTAAATAAGACAGGGTTACAATTAGAAGCTTGATGGTTAAACATTAGAAAATGAAGAAATTATAACAAATATTATATTATTATTGTACATTTTACAGCTGGACAGTAAAACATTTATTATTTTTCCTTAATACTTGTAGAATATATTTGTACGATAGCAATATTTCCTATTTTGTTTAATATTTTGAAGCAATAATAAAAATTATTATTTTACATAATGATGTTGTGCAAACCTGGAACTTTCACCAAAACAGTTTCTAACAAATGCATTTTCATTTTCAAATGGAAAATCTGTAATAACATTTTCCACCAAAATCATGGTGCCCTATCACAAAATCATTTCAAATGCATCATGTAAAACAGTTGTTTTCTTCACCAGGCTCTAGAGTGAGTCGAGGGGGTGTTCTCTCGCGCTCTGGACTGCAGCTGTGGCTTCTTGCTCTCTGTTTGGCCGGGGTTGATATGGGCGGAGGTGTTGAAGGTTTTGGCTGGGCTGAGGTTTCAGTCTTGATGGTGGCGATGCAGTTGGGTGTGCGTGCAGGGTCTGGGTCAGCGCTGATGGCCTCCTCCCTGCTTCCGTTCTGCATCTGATTGTCTCTCTCACGCTGGAGCTTTGCTCCATTTTTTGCTTTTCTGAAAAGGACGGACGTCCGCCGGCCGACCCCTCCTGTGGCAGGCCGGGTCGGTGACTCTGTGGTGGAAAGGCCATTGATTAGTTTGTTCTCAGGCGGGCGGTCCTCAGGTTTGGTGCAGCTGTTCACAGGGGTGGTGTCTGAATAGGCCTCTTGGCTCTCAATGTTGAGTTTGAGGCGCTTAGGTGTGCATGGGGATGTCCTGGGGTCAGATGTCATGGGGCGGAGGGTTGGCGGTTCTTGGTGGGTGTCTGCTGGTGGAGGGGACAAAGCCAGGCCTGTGGGTTCCAGCATGGGTGGGGGGGTTGATTTACAGTCATCTAGATGAAGAACAACATCCAGATGTAAAAAAAAAAAAGTTAATTATAAGTTAGACATGATGAAAGTAACAACTTGCGAACCTTGAGTAAAGGCCAGTTCGCACAAGGATGGTAACTATAACAATAGTGAAAAAGTAATAGTTAATTCTAAATTTAAAAGAAAAGCACACCACAACTATAACAATAGCCATGTTTCCATCCAAAAATGCTATTTTAATTTAAGCTTAAAACAGGAACATTGCATAAAATATTTTGCGAATCAAGCACCGCTTCCATTCTACGATCCAAAGAGAACAAAATCATCACTTCCTGATAAACTGGCACTAAATATCACTAAGAAAAGTAGGAGAAGACATTGAATATAATAATTTTCATATGATAAATCACTTGTGCCTCAGACCGAGCAGACAAATCAATAAATGCTGTCATTGCTGTCAGAAGTGCTGTTTGGGAATGCAGTTGTATAATTCAGGCATTTCAGAACGATCAAAAAAACATTTCGAATGCTGTGCAATGCGATCAGTCCACTGGTTAGTCAAGTTATCCCATCCCATTGTGCAAAGTCACAAGACATTAGATGCATGTGGTGGAATTTATTCAGTAAATGTTTCAATAGTAGTTAATGCAAAAAAAAATTTAGGATAAAAAGTTAATCCAAGTCAATTGTGCGTATACATTTTTTTAATGTAAATTAGTCAATTGTGCGTATACGTTTTTTTAATGCAAATTTTTTGAATTTATGACCATCTTGGCATTACCATTCAGCAGGTTTTTTATGCGATATACCAAAATGCGCATAAAATTAGGTGGATGGAAACATAGCTAGTAATACCACAGTGGAACTACATCTTTGGAATCCCTCTCAAAATGATTTCTTTTCCTCCAGCTGATAAACAAACACACTGACAACCAATCAGACTTGCATCCTGCTATAAGAGCTTGAGCATTTAAAGTAGTAGATGACAAAACTGCAGTGTGTACTTATAATAAACAAAGTTATCATGCACAGGTGTGGATGGGAATATAGTTGTACTACTGTAATGTAGATTTTGATTTGAACAGGCCTTATGTCAAGAACAGTTTAGAGCAAGTAAACAATTCATTAGAACTATTGGTTTGAATCAGAGTACAAGACTAGTTTTTGACTATTTTTGATCGATTTATAAAAGTAGAGATGTAACCAAAGTAATGTGTGATACTACTGCATGTGTGACTGGAGTGAAATCTGTTGTTTCTCCAAAGTATCCAGATTATTTTTTTTTTATTAAATATTAACAATTATTATTTTTATTATTATTTTTTTTAAAATCTGAGATTACACCATGTTTAAAGTTATTGTATCTCAAAAGAAAGAGTCGACTCTAAATCATTGAAACGAGTTGTTTTTAAAACGAATCCCAAGCCGTTTCATGTTGACATCAACATGAAACATTAGTATATTAACCGCCCACTTGTTGGACGCGCAAACCCAGAAAACTTGAAAACTTGGTCTGAATGAAAATGCTAATTCATTCTTTGCCACTATATGCGCTTTTGGAGTGGTAAAAATATTGGTTTCCCCGGTAACACTGTACACAAAGCAGTACTGCGCTCACAAACACTGCTTTATCAGGCATTAGAGCCATGATGAATTGGAAATGAGACCAATCGAACCAATGACCGCAGATTAGCACTACGCAAAGGAAGGGTTTGGAAAAATGAATCGTTGAGCGAATCATTTGGGAGTCGTTGAGCAAGTAAAGTAAAAATAAACGCATGTTATAAAACAATGAGAGTGTTTTTTGACCTTGCATGCATTTCAAACTGTTGTTGGGGACCCCAAAACCAAAAGATGAACCTTTCATCAGTCATAATAGGGGCACTTAAAATGAAACGCATACATTGATGAATGTCAATAACATGCATTTACAAAATGTTGAAAAAACATGTGGAATTCTGGAACATTAACTTAAAAAAATGGAAATTCTGAACACCTGGTTCTTGATCCCCAATCATAGTCAAGTCTCACCTTTATCTGATGACGACAGGTTATGTTCACCATCCATCTCCTTGTCTTCATCCTCTTCCTCGTCTTCCTCTTTGAGGTCTCCATTGAGCATGTGTGAGTTCCGCGACTGCTGCTTATAGCGGATGTTGTTGATTTCTCGGCGGAGCAGGCGTATACGGCGTGTGCGTGCACCACTCGAGCGCATGGACGTCACCACATCTAATTTATCTAGCAGCTCCCTCAACTGGTTTTCCGTCGTCATGTGCAATCGATTATCAGGGTCTAGCAGCGTGTCGACTACACAAACAAAACCAACCATTAATAACAAAGAACAAAAGGTAAACGTAATGCCACTGCATTCTTGGAAAAATAAAGCTTAATTATGTCATGTTACAATAAAAGTCAAGAAATCCCGCCTAATTGTAGGCAATTTATTTAGTTTTATATGATTTCTTGTTAACTACTCACCGTCTTCCAAAGTGCAGCGGTAGTAGTCATTTTTATGTGGCGATTCTGCCAGGTGCATGCCCGTGTCCAGGTCGAAGCCTGTGTTTTGGGCTTGTCTCTGAGCGTGCCTCAGGATAGCGCCCCCTAGGTCCCTCAGGCGTATTGCAGCTTGGTAAAACACAGTGTCTTTAGCATTATAAAGCAGGCAGTTATTGATCATGAGGTTGAAATCAGCCTCAAGGTCAGTGACGGAGCGATATTTGTGAGCCTCCAATTTGGATTTTATGGTGGAGAAGTCCATGGGGTGCGTGATAAACTCCAGGTAATCTGGGACCTGAGAACCCAAGAACACAGCTTCTGTGAAACTGAAACTTCAATATGAAGATATTAGAATTGTAATAAAAGATTAGATTTGTGTTTTATAAAGCTTAATGCATCAATTCATTTTTAAAGCCGTTTTATTGGCCAATATACAAAAAAACACCTTTGCCACATATTAATCGATCATGACTTGACAAATTTACATTACTGTTCAAATGTTTGTACAAATGCTGTTCTTTTGGAGTTTCTATTCATCACATAATCCTGAAAATATATTACATTTTCTACATAAATATTAAGCAGCAAATCAGCATATTAGAATGATTTCTTAATGTGACAGAGACTGGAATTACAGCTATTGTAATATTTCACAATATTACAGTTTATACTATATTTTTGACCAAATAAAGGCAGTCTTTGTGAATATATAAGAGACCTTTTTCGCAAGTTTTGAACAGTAGTGTATATGAATGTACATAAAATAAACACACCTCTTTCAAGTTGACAGGCTTTGCAAATATTTTTGCAGTATCTTTCTCCTGAAGCTGTTCTAAAGTGGATCGCAGCAGTACCAGGACTGGAGTTAACTGATGCTCGGTCACAGCTTGCTGAATCTTTACCTACAGAAGCAACACATGGTTATATAGTGAGATGCCTGAAATTCTTATATGGTAAAAGTGACAGAAGTCAGCAGATGTTATTAAAAAATAAAAGTAATGGGTCGTATTTCTTCATGAAAATTACAGTCTGTGGCTTTTAGTCCATGTCTGTGAGCTTTAAGGTCATCCATATGTAGTTCTAAATGTTGACAAAACTCAAATTGAGCAAATTTCAATTTATTGCAAATCCTTTTTAAATTCGTAATCTTCCAGAAAACTTTAATAAAAATGCACGCATATACATTTCTGTCCAATGAAAAGTTCCTTTGAATGTGAACATTCCCTTCCCCTAAATAATATTGATATTACAACAGCAAGTAGCAAATTAGAGTTTGTCAGTATGTTCAGTTGCACTAATGCTCATACATTACTTCCCTTCCAAACCACCAATTAGTTGCAAAGGAAGTGGCAGAAATGTATTCATGTTAAAAATGTGCCTTCAGAATTTTCATTCATAGTATAAGATATCACATGTGGTTTTGCGAGCTGAAAAAAGCAGACAAGCCAAATCTCAAGAAGACCAAATTCACATGCAATATTTGCCAAATCAAGTCATATCCTAACTCTTATGCTCGCTTTACACTGCAGCATAACGGCAACAGCAGGCTTGTGCTGTACTTTCACAATGACAGAATTTCTGCTGCTCAACAGTTTCGGCTCTATACAGAAAAAAATAAAATTGTATTATATACCAAATTGAGTGTTCTCTTTGATAATAGCTATAAATTATAAAATGATTATTGGGAGCAAGCAATTGAAAAGCAGTTTCCAAAACCAATAGAGAGTTAGCACAAACTTGATCCTCACAAATTCTAATATTCATGAGGAGGGGCATTATATTTACACATAAATGGTAATTTACCTTAAACAAATTTTCATATGGATATTCATATGGATTAAGGAAGAGTTATTAAAAACAACATGTCTGTGCTGCTTTCACCAAGCCAGACATGGCATCTTTTTTTCATTCAATTGTTTACTTCAGTGTTTTATATCGCTTCATAAAAGCCTATATGGCATTGATCTTGTTCAATTAATAGCTTAATGGTGCATTTTCAATTCAGCTTGCCACATGAGACAAAAATAGGCTTGGCACATGTTTTATTCTGGAGGCTGTAAATATGAATCCAGAAATAACTACATCCTGCTTATAATGTCGAACAGACCTTAAAAACATGACTCTGGCTCGACTATATTTCTGGTTTCAGATAACTTCATTGTCTTTATTATGCAAGAATACACAGTTATTATATGTAACATTTCAGCATGTTACCTGATCTCTCTTCAGTTTCTCTCTCTTGCGAATAAGCTCGATCAGGAGTCGCGCTCGCTCCAGATCGTGACGAAGCTTCTGCCAGTATTTCAGCTCTTCTCTCACAGCATTCAGCTTTTCATCTGGCTCCACCTACACAGTTTATAACAGTCAATAATATGCATGCACAATGCATGATATTGTAGTTGTGCATCAGGGGTGTGGCTTATGTATACAAAATTTAATTACGCATAAACACTGACCTGTTCAACACTTCTCTGACCCTGCAGATGTGAATGTAAACGACGAATGAGAGGCACTCCGTTGCGTGACTGACGCTTAAGCAACCAATAGTTGTGAAGTCTCTGCATGAACTGATTCTTCTTCTGTATGATCACATCTTTAGAAATTTTGTTCAATCTGTAAAAAGACCAGCAGAATAATTAAGCTCTTTTATTTGTTATAAAATATTGTTTAATACTTTAGAATAATTATAAAATAAAATGTATTTGAAAATATGTACACATTTTAATATATGTATATATATATATATATATATATATATATATATATATATATATATATATATATATATATATATATATATATATATATATATATATATTTAATAATATATGCATTTGTAAGCTATAATAGTATATATATATATATATATATATATATATATATATATATATATATATATATATATATATATATATATAAATACATATATATAAATACAGACACAAGACAATTACATGTATATTATATATATATATATATATATATATATATATATATATATATATATATATATATATATATATATATATATATATATATATATATATATACACACCCTATTATTATAGCTTACAAATGAGGAATACAATAAAAATAATTGTTAATTACATTGAAATGAAATATAATTGTAACAAAATATATAAAATTACATTTGTAATATATAATTTATCTTTTTAAAGAAACAAGTTAAATATATATGATATACTTTATGATTACCTGTGAGTAGGTATTTCTGGGACAGTGATCAAAGGCGTTGTGACTTTTTTTGACACCTCTTCTTTCATTCCTTTCTTCTGCTGCTGCTTAGAATCCAGTTTATTGCTTCGTTTCTGCTTCTTGAGCTGGGGCGTTTGTGTGTAGGCACTGCGACCCCTGTTAGCCCGACACCCCAAAACTCTCCCCCCGGTCTCTTCATCATCCGACCCGTCCTTCGCAGGCGGAGAGTGCGCCTCACAAAACGCAGTCTTTTTCACTGAAAACGTAGTCCCATTCACAGTAGTCTCTCTGACCGGCTCTATTTTCATAAAGAGTCCAGCTCTCTGCGCACAGGTTACATGGAAAGCCGTGTAACAGTTGGCCTTGTGGCACTGAATGGATGCTCCACAACCTTTCTGCTTGCACAGGTAACATGTTAGCTTCCACCTAGCAGGTGGAATGTTGTCTACGCCCTCGATGGGCTCAAGGAAGACTGTGTTGGCGAAACACACCTCCGGGATCCAAATAGCACAGACCACATGTGCCCATCGCCCGTCGCTGGTTTGTTTAAATGCTCCGCCCCGATTTGGGCAAAGCACGCAGTCCACGGGGTGAGAGGGCGACTGCAAGCAACAGCGGCAGAGCCACTGGCCCTCAGGGATGTAGGGAACGCCGTAACACTCCTGGTGCACCGCCAGGTTGCAGATGTCACAAAACAGGATGACGTTACTGTTGAGACATTCATCGTCGAGGCAGACGCAGCAGAAGGCGTCTTCGTCGATGATACTCTGTGAGGGCGCTTGGCTTCGCAACTCTAAGAACGACTCCTTTTCTAGGCGATCTATCAGGATTTCGAAAGTGTCGGGTGACACTTGCGGATGGCTTTCTGACACTCGTTTTTCGTTTACCAGCTCCAACCAGGCCACGTCCTCCTCGTCCATGTCATACTCCGCGTCCGTTTCCATCTCTTCACCGGACTTCTCAATGTAACGGTAATATGCCGAAGGGCGAGGAGGCACCTCGACTGGTTCATAAGACTCTTGTTCTCTGAAAGTGGGTTTGGGTAAGGTGCCATGGTGGCTGTTCACGCTCGAATTCATCTGAGACTGTCCACAGTTGGAGCTGTGGTTCTGTGATGAAGACGATGACAACTGCTTCACGTCTTTCTTTTTCCCCTTATGGGCTCCCGATCGTCGCGGGGAGCTGACAGCGGTGGTCACCGATGACTGCTCGCTGTTCTCTTTGTTGCTGTTGCACTCAGCAATGTCCTGAGCTGTCATTTCATCTTCAGTGATCACCATCAAGGGGTCGAAGATGCTGATCCGATGCAGTCTTCCATCCAGATCCACCTCCACAATCTTCTGAGCCTGGGCGTACGTTAGGGTTTCTCTGGTGGGTGAAACCTTCAGCTGGTAGGGAGAGAGCGAGCGTGGCTGTGACGCCCCTCTACCAGCTGTACCTGTGTCCGCGGCATCACTTTGGGCCCCGGGCAGGCCTCCCCTCCGTCGTGGTTTTCTCATGGGGACTCACACCACGCTGCCCCTTTGTACCTTGACCTGAGTGGCAAAAAGAGAAAAAGAACAAGCATAAGATTCCGAATTGATTTAGAAAACACAAAGATACCAATGTGCAACTGTCCTTTCATTTTCTTGCCAAATAGTCAACACTAAGAAGTTTTCATATCACCCATGGTCGACTGTGTCATATATCTGTAAATACTGTGCACACTCTCATTTCCTGGAAGTGGTCACAACCCGCATCATGACATGCTGGTAATCTTTTTACTTTTTTTAATTTTACATTTTTATTTTATATGTATGGCTTTATACAACATTGTAGTGTTTTGTATAAATGCAAAAAATAAGCATATATATATATATATATATATATATATATATATATATATATATATATATATATATATATATATATATATATATAAATAAAACAAATAAAAAGGCTATTAGGTATCGTATTATTATTAAATGCAATTTCGATTAATTAGCAGATTCACCCCTTTCGTAATTTTCTTACACGACCTTTATAACTTTGCTTATTCTATTGTTTGCACACCTAAAAAAATTTGAAATTATGACGTCTATTTTAATTATGCTAATATGCATTGTTGCATTATGTTAGTTATTATAGAATTATAAAAAAAATTTAATTTACATAATAGAATAATACATTTACAAATTTACAAAACTGTTAAACTAAGCAATACTGCAGTGTTTTGTATAAATGTAAAAAAGTAGCTTAAAGGCTACTTGTCCATGTAATATAATAATATTATAATTATTAAGTATAATAATAAGTATAAAATCGAATATGAAATTATTGTATCGGCATGTAAATGTAGACATTGCTAGTTAAGTTAATTACGAACATTCGATTATACAAACTCATTTGAAGGATTAAGTTGTGGCCGGTAGCCAATTTACAGTGTTTTTATTTTCGCTGTTCAATGGGCGGGACTTTTGATCTCAAGGCCTCTAGCAGTTCGACCTCTTACTGTCAACGCTAAAACCACTTTTAAATCGTAATACAGAGTCACACCGAAGTAATACATTCGTATCAACTACCTTAAACATTTCAGGAGGCACATTGAAAAACTTAAAGTGGAGTTTTAGGGGAATTTGTCACTGAAGTGAGACAACCACCAGAGGCTGAGAAGTTTATCAACCCTCATTCTTGGACAACCAATCACAACCGTCCACCCTCTCCGTCCAGCCAATCAGCGGCGATAAAAAGTATCACACAAGGATAATAGTTAGGTTGCGCGTCCTCGATTCTAGAACGAAACGTCAGCCATATTTACAGTCCAACAGAACTTGAGATTCACCTAAGTTTCCCGAAAACCCCCTTACACTAACATAAACAATGACAACACCGTTACCGCTTCTGATCATAAAACTGTTGTTCTCAGATGGCGTTCATAAGAATATGCTTACCGGTAAACTCTGAAGAGATCGAAACGCCGAGGCTGCTAAAGCTGGCGGGCTAGTTAGCCGCTCTAGCCCGGGTAACCAGCACAGAAACCCCGCGTGCGGTATCCAAACAACCAGCTGAGCAAAGCGACCGTTGACATTGATCTCACAACTTCAACTGGCGTCAAAACATATAATACACATTCAAAACCCGACAATTTACCGTATTTTCCAACCACGACTTCCGTGGAGAGGCAGAAGCTTTTTTGCGAAGGCAGTTTAAGCTGGTGGTTTGGCCGAAAAGCCGGTAAAAATTCGCCGATAAAATGTCTCCCGTCTCTCAGTCTTCCATAGTTTCCTCCAGCAAATGTCTTCTGCGCATTCATGAATATGGATTCATGTCCAGCATTTTAACTTATCGTCGACGTTAAGTTAGATTTAGACGGGAGAAGCAAAGCTAGCTGGCTATTTTCAGCTTCGACTACTACAACCGTCGCTGCCTGGATAGATAGTTAGCAGTTCGCCAGAAACAGAGGCAGAGCGGAGCTCTCAGTCGAGATGGTAAAAACACGCCCCTTCAGAAAAGCAGGCCATCTACTCTCTCAGCTGCACGAGTAATTTAATAAAGCGTTGCGCTAATGTTTATTTAACTCCTTTTAAGTTTATGCCACTTTAATGCGTTTAGGGACCAGTGCGCTTCCCACACAGTTCATGCTGTGGTCAGAGTTCATCACGACCTGTGTCAGCTGTAATGCATACAGCTCGACTGGAGAGGTGCAGACATTAGGCCAGTGAGCGAAGAAGAGGAGCTGAAAATTACTAGATAAACGAAACATTAACATTTATATCAGCAAACATGATCACAAACCCATCCGAGGTGGACGAACACAGTTTACATGAGAGGAAATAACATTTTCTGTAGGCTATTCGAGACATGGGTATATTGGTACAGTTGAGTTAAGGCATACATTATTACATACAAGAAACAAAATACAGTACTAAAGCCAAAGAGAACAGTAAAATGTGAAAAATAAGTCAGATCCTGGAAATCTCACACTGATGTGCTACTCACAACCTTGCTTGGTGCCATTTGTCATGGACCGTAAATCACTTCCACAAGCTAAACATCCTGTCACACCTTTCAAAGGATTTGAAGGTAACCAACAAAAGCCTTAAAGTCAATATGAAATTAGAATGGACCATTTGTACTTTCTGAATACACATTCTTCGTCTTGTGAAAAATTTGTTGTGCATGTTACTCCCAAAAAAGAAATGTTTCTCTGTAATCATTCAGTAAAATGTGATAATTTCCCCTAACACACCATTTCTAAATCCCTCCCCTTTAACCACCTGGCTTCATTTTGCTATGTAATTTTAACACCCACTTCACTAAAAGTCCCACTTGGATAAAGGTCCTGCTAAAAAAGCAGACACCGCCAGAAATTTTTTTCCTAGAAGCATACCTGGCTTCACTCAGAAATATGGCAGATTAAAATGGGTAACCATTGCCATTTCATCTTGACTTTAAATAAACAAGTCACAATTCTAAGGCTCATTTCTTTAAGTGTTAAACTGAAGTCAGTAACAGTGTCCGTTATGCATCCCCAACAATTCATTATACTTTTGTATACATTTGTGTGTGTGCGTGTATATATATATATATATATATATATATATATATATATATATATATTTTTTTTACACTACCATTCAAAAGTTTGGGGTCAGTAAGACTAACAATTTTTTTAAAGATTCTCTGATAAATAGAAAGTTCAAAATAACAGCATTTCTTAAATTAAAAAAAAAAAAAAATATTTTGCAACATTATAAATGTATTTAATGTATATATTTGGTCAATTTAATGCATCCTTGTTGAAAACGAGTTTTACAGTACATAAAAAAAAAAAAAAACAATAATTCCCTTACCCCAAACTTTTTAACGGTATACTGATTGTGAAATACCTTGACCTTTAAGATCCATAACACTAAAATACATAAAATCGTACAAGGCTATCCTTTTTAAATCAGATAGCACTTAAGGATAGTTTACTAAAAATAAAAAGTCTGTCGTCATTTATTCACCCTCATATCATCTAAAATTATTTTCTTTTTTGTGTAAAATAATTAGAGAATTTAGGTTCGTTTCTTCCCCTCAAAAAGCTCTCATATGGCTTTAGATGACTTTGAATATGGCGTACGAGTTGTCTGAAAGAGCACAGGGATGGAATAAATTCTGTATAAATGGTGTGAGGGTGAGCAAATGATCGCTTAAGGTGACATGCATACTGGCAATAAATGTAAATGTGGACAATGTGGACAGTTACCACTATATCAAAATAAAATGTTCATTCACCAGATGTCCAGATATACCACATATTCCTTAAGAAGTCAGTTATTGTACAACATACTGCTATTCATACACTTTATAGGAGTAAATAAACAATTCTAAATTGTTCATCGGCAGAAACTAAATCGCATAACCACAATATAATGTCAGACCCACTATCACTAGGACATTGTGAGTGTGTTTCTTCTCTTTGAGTCCCTTCTTGGGAAAGGAACAAAGCTCCTCACTTCTTTAAACGATAAACCTGTGAATAATAATAATAAAAAAAAGATCAGTTTGCATTTACATACATAACATGTGCATATATATATAGTACAGCACACATAAATCTGTGTGTATAATATGTTGCTCACATTTCCACTCTTCTAAGGGCAATGTGGCGTTGTCATAGCGGTCATCGTATGGCGTGGGTACTGGGGAGTCCTCTGGGTCTCTCAGGCCATCAAAATAACTGTGTGCCAACGCAGCATCAGCAGTGAGACGAGCATCAGCATCTAACACCAGCATCATCTCAAGCAGATCTACCGCTGGGGTTAGTTACCAGTGCAGTGGCATTGAGGGACAACACAGTGGGTCAAAAACAGAGCAACATCATTAGAATAGCAAAAGCTGATATATGTATTATAATGTGAGCATTATTATATAAGTACAGGGCAAGCTGAGCTATTTTTTGATAATATTTTAAAGTTATTTTATCATTTATTAGGCTAGCTGGGTCAGATTTAGGTTGGTTAAGGTAGCAGAATATGCCAGTATAAAAGTTGTTATAGTTACCTACAACTAAAACCATAACATTTTTCGTTAATTCAAATAAAATAAATGTTAAATGAAATAAAATAAAATAAATAAAACAACAAAAAAAACATTTTGAAATTCAAACTGAAACAACATATATATATACAAACACACACACAATTTTTTTTAAAGAATACAAATGATACAAAATTCTAACTAAAACTTTATCTAAAATTAAAATGGAAAATAAACAAATACTAAATAATTCAAAATATAAATAAAATCTATAACAGAAACTCGATAATGGCAAAATAACACTATTTGTAGAGAAACACTTTACAATAATTTTTTTGTTTCTTTGAGAATCATCAAAATTGCTGGCAGGCAACTTTTTTTTAAATGCTTTTGGGGAAAGAGTTAATGTTAATCAATAAATATACTATTGTTGATTGTTAATGTTAATTAACAGAAGTGTATTAGTATAGAAATTAACATATTAAATGCGGTAAATATGCATTAAGTACTGTTAACTAACTGAACCTTTATTGTGGAGTGTTACCTATTCTAGAAATAACTGCAGAGTTAACAAAGCTTCAGAAAATTAACATTGAATAATAATTTCATTAAAATTGTTTAGCTGACATTTAATATTTTTTGGGATGCCTATTATTTTTCCAAGTTGCAATGCATAACAAACCTAGAAGTTTCCATCGGTGTTCCTTAGTAAAGAATATGTCTGGCAACACTAGGTGACATTCTATCTGACGCTTGGTGAAAAATGTAAAAACTTAAATTGTTCTGTTGCATTTGCTCAGCATCTTGTCATTTTTGTCAGAAATAATGGCATGTCACATTGACAGGCAGCAACTATGCAGTCAAACTAAATCATAAGTTTTACAATGAAAAAAAGTATCTTGCCAAGCAAGAAATGTGACAACATGACAAAGGAGTAATTTTTCATTGGGGTATTACTTACCTTTTTTACTGGCTCTGGGAAACAATGTTGAGAAGTCTTTGCGTGGATAGTGGGGCAGGGATTTGACATAGCTTTTTGCCTATTCAACAGCAATGAAGACATTGACATTGATTGAGATCAGGAATGACAGCGGAGTACAGTAGCTAACAGCAACCATCACGCAAAACGTTAATAATTCAAGCTGAATTTTCTCCCTAAATATTCAAGACCATTTTCTCAATCTTTCTTCACATTGCATTAGCAATTCATTCCAAGTTGCATCAGCGATCAGTCTCAGGTTTAATCAAGATTCAGACATATCATGTATTAAAGATACCATCATTTGGTAGCACTGAAAATGTCTTACCTCTGGGTTTTCTAGTTTCTCAATAAATTCTGGACCTGGTGTCCCTGTTACTTTCATTATCTGAATCAACTGGTCCATGTCTGAGTGTCAAAAGTTAAAGACAATGAACTTCATTTTTGACAATCATGACAAAAGGGAATAAGTTGGGCACAGCATTTCTAAATGCAATAGCAATTAACTAAATGACAGTGTACTGACTGTACATCAGTCATTTGAAATTTAATTAACAGAATGTTAAAAGTTTCACTTTCTGAAATCCAGCCCTCAGAATATGTTCATTCATTAAAAAATTGAAATAAATTAGGCAAAGTGAATGCTGAAGGATACAGTCTTTTCCTTTAAAGAGTGTTTTTCCATTGAACATTTCACCCATGATGCACCCAACAGACCAGATATCCACTAGAAAGTAGAAAAAGGCAACAATCAAACATATTGAACTATAATAATCATTGCAACCACCAGCCTTTAAAACAATGCAGAACATTTGACATACAGTACATTAATGCAGGAAATCTGAATCAGTAGAGCGCATTCGATCTAACTGACAATTAACGATTGAAATCTACATGAAGGAAGGGTATCTGAGCATTTCTAAAGACAACAATATTTAAAAATGCAAATTATTGATTGCAAATGATTTTGGTTGCTTATTAATAGTAAGGTAGTTGTTAAGTTTAGGTATCAGGTATGATTAGGTATGTAGAATATGTGCTTTTTAATTAATAATAAACAGCCAAAATGTTAAAGGTGCCAAAGAATGCAAAAAACGCTTTTATAAGGTGTTTGAACACAGCTGTGTGGGTCTATAATGGTAAAAATCCACTCACTCATTGTTTTATAATTCCAATAATTAATAAACAGTCTCTCCATACAAGAGATGGGTGCAGGGTTGCCAGGTTTTCACAACAAAACCCTTCTCCAGACATAAAGCAACCTGACAGCAACAGTAATAGTGTAGTAGCCCAATTCCACAGACTTGGCAACACTGGAAGGGAGGCGGGAGCCCCAGCTCATTCTCATTTAAAGGACACACACACATAAACAGAGCGTTTCAGCTCATACCCTAATTTTCATTTTCATTAATTTTATTTTTGGATTTTATATTCATTTACTTATTAACCGAAACCCATTAACATGTTAAATACATTTATTATTTGTAACTTTAACTTTCAATTATTTATTGTAAAAAAAAGAAATTTTCTAAATTAAATTTTCTATGGACCTCAAGATAATTTGTAAAGATTTAAATAAGTAAACTTGTATATACATAAGCTGTATGAGTTTATTTGTAAGGTGTCCATGTGTTGATATTGTAGGTATCATCCATTTTTTATTCAATATGCATGTTAGACCTATGAATACCAATGAGAGCATGTTAGAACTGCTCATATAAACCAACAGAGGTGCTATTGAACAGAAAAAAAAACTAACTGGAGCATAACAGATGACTAAATCAATATTTACTGTATTTAACCTCATATTCTAGATGATACTAAATCAGGGAACACATATTCTCTAATAACTAAGAGTTTCCCATCAATAAACACTTAATTTGCTGCTTACTGATAGGTAGTAAGGTGCTTGCTGTAGAAGTTATGTTTTGGTAAGGAGTAGGGTTAATGGATAAGGAATATGGTCCTGCAGAATAAGGCATTAATATGTGTTTACAAGTACTAATAACCAGCCAATGTGCTAGTAATATGCATGCTAATTAGCAACTAGTTAATAGTGAATGGTGTTCCCTAATAGTGTTACCATATGTTTTGCCTAATCAGAGTAAACCTAGCTCTCAGTAATAATTTTAAGAGGTGTGTATGTCTTAATGAATGACAAACATCTTGCCTGTCTGCGTGTAGTGCATCCAGTTTAGAATGACCTCAGGGGCCCGGTACCACCTCGTCACCACGTAACCGGTCATCTCTGCTTCTGTATGACGCGCCAGGCCAAAATCCAGGATCTGCAAAGAGACCAAATGCAGAGAGTCAGTGTCAACTGAAAGAGATTTACGCTTCTCTCTTTTATGGTGAAAGAATGGTGGCACAAACCTTCAGCTCACAGTCTTGGTTCACAGCCAGGTTTCCTGGTTTGAGGTCCTGCAATGCATAAAGGTGTTAATCTTCCTACAAAGACATTATTCTTGAACAATTACACAAGATCTTAGTGGATTTCTTAAGAAGTCTTTATTCTGAATGCGATGGACTGTATTTCACATTGAAAGTGAGCCAGGTGGCTTCTAACAGATCTGAGCATGTAGAGACACTGCCTCACCAAACAGGAAATCAGTGGCATTACCTCATAGGACAATGTGTGATAGGAAATCTCAGACAAAGCAAAAAGCACGGAACCCACTCATAATAATAGAATTAGAAAAACTTTATGGCACATTTCAGAACCTGCATGTAAAATGAAAAACTGGATAATTGTATAAATCACTTCTGTAGCTTGGCATACATTCATTTTTTTTCAATCTTTTCAATCTGTGCATCTAGCATTTAAAACATACTGCCAGAATGTCTCCAGAAAAGCACTCCTACAAATCTAAGAGCATCTTAATATTGTATTATAGATGCACACACTACCATTCAAAATTTTGGGGGGTCAGTAAGATTTTCATTTTTGTTATCTTAAACAGCAAGGATGCATTAAATTGATAAAAGTTACAGTGCATACATTTAAATAGTTACAAAAATATGTATTTCAAATAGATGCTGTTCATTTCAACTTTCTATTGAACTAAGAATCCAACAAATTTTTTTATAGTGTTCACAAAAATATTAAGCAGCACAACCGTTTTCAACACTGACAATCATAATAAATGTTGCTTGAGCACAAAATCAGCATATTAGAATGATTTCTGAAGGATCATGTGATACTGAAGACTGGAGGAATGATGCTGGCAATTCAGCTTTGCATAAGATGAATAAATTACATTTAGTAATATACTGAAATAGAAAACCGTTATTTTAAATTGCAGTATTAATTTACAATATTAAAGTTTTACTGTATTTTGATTAAATACAGCCTTGAGTATAAGATAATTATTTAAAAAAATATCTATATATTTTTATTTAAAAAAAATCTTACTGACCCCAAACTTTTGGACAGTACTGTAAATACCTATTTTAATAATCCAATAATGTTTCATAAATTTGCACATAACTTATTTCCCATTATTTGGAATTTGGATAAAGATATTCATAAATAATGAACAAAAACAGCTTTACATGTTGTAATACTTGATTAAAAACCAGAATCGTAACAGCAATCCATTTTATTAAATCTAATTGGACAAGCCACATGAGTGTGTTGTAAACTAGTTAATATGTGAATAAATATGAATTTGAAATATATTTATTCCTCTTAATCTGAGAGGGATGATTGCTCTCTCATCTTCTCAGATGAGAAGAAATGTTGTTAATGATTGTTGATAGTCCACTGATCAATACATATTAGTGAATTAGCATTAGTAAATGTAATTCATGGAGATGAAAACTCCCCCATGGAGCACATTTGCATCTCCCGGAGAAGAGCTACAACGATCCCAAGAGAGGCCATGTGCCTTTAATTCAGATCTGTGTGGAAATGATCATTATGAGCAGATGCTGTTTATTCATTGCCAGTCTCACTTACTCTGTGAATGATGCCAGCACCATGAATGTACTGTGGAGTGGAGAGAAACAGAGGGACAAAGAGGAAGAAAGAAATACCACAAATCAGTATTATGACATCCTTCACAGTGTTATGTTTCAGTATTTTATTACACTAATAGGACTGATCTGAAAGACTGCATTACCATTCCTACTGGCAATCATCTTAAGCCCAAAGTATACTTCTGTTTTTACAAGTACATCATTTTCCACTTTAGTTTTTTCAGATGTTGACCAACTTAAAGTCAACAGGAAACCACATTCACAACCCAGTTTACTTTGGGATTGTGATCAGGGGTTAGGGTTAACAAAAAAAAAAAATAATAATAATCCAGAGCCTGAACTTTTTTTTTTCCAGGGGTTGGGGGGGTGGCCATATACACACACGGTTATTTGTTAAAAAAAAGAGAAAATGATTTCCTTTGAAACTAACTGGTAACGTATCTGCCAATGCCATCAGCCCTTGACAGGCTCAGACTACAGATAATGGTGGGATATTTGAAACCGCAATAACAAGAAAGATTACTCACTACAATATTGTGCAAACACATTTAACATATAGGATGCTTTTGATATCAAGTTTTGCTGGTTAGATTTGTCCTTGACAAGGTACAAGATGATCTACAATTTAAAACATAAAACTTCTGAAACTGTTTAAAAAAAAAAATAATAAAAAAAAAAAATAATGGTAAATTAAATACTAGGAAATTTATATAAAATAGGAAATACACAAAGACAGGAAACTACAGTTCAGTTCAAAAAACTAAAAAAACTAAACAAAAAAATGTCCAAGAACTGGTAACTTAAAAGGGTCATATGATGCTTTTTTAAAGATCATTATTTTGTGTATCTAATTTAACAGAATATGTTGACATACTTTAATGTTAAAAAACATTATATTTTAAATACTGTACATTATTGTGGTTTCTCTATACCCCGCCTCTCTCAAATGCGTTGTTTACTAGAAAGCACCTCCTTTCGACAAACGCAGTCTGCTCTGATTGGCCAGCTTACCCAGTGCATTGTGATTGGCCGAACACCACAAGCATGGATCGGAAATGTAATGTTCCTTTTCTATAATCATGAGCTTCTTAGACATAAATATAAAAACAGTAAATAATGTCCTTAGTTTTACCATCAGTTCAAGCCAGAGTCGCGTGACAGACACAGTAATGAAGCTCGTATGTGTTTGCAGTACACAAGCCACGATTACGAAAGACTCCACTGCGACAGTGCTTTGTAACTCTGCTTATACATGCACAAATAGCTACATAACACACTAAAGGAAAAATAGAAATAGTATCATATGACCCCTTTAAACAAGGTTCATACAGATACTGCAAAATAAATTAAAATAAAAGTCTTTCAAGGACTTGCACTACTTTATCGGTTCTGATCCGGCACAGTGCCGGAGAACATTAAGCCCTGTATGGTGTATTTATAGAAAAAAGAAATTAAAGAAGCAATTCTTTCTTTATTATAATTTTTTCTTGTAATAAAGTGCACTGATGAATCATATGCAGCAAGTCCACAAACATACACTACCGTTCAAACATTTGAGGTCAAGAGTTTTTAAAAACGTCTTTAAAAAAAATAGAAGTCTCTTATGCTCACCAAGACTGCATTTATTTGATCAAAAATACAGTAAAACAAATATTGTGAAACAAAATTACAATAAAAAGAACTGTTTCTATTAATATATATTTTATGTATGAAATACATACAGTACAGACCAAAAGTTTGGACACACCTTATTATTCAAAGAGTTTTCTTCATTTTCATGACTATGAAAATTGTTGATTCACACAATATAAATATTCGGTAACATTGTAAATGTCTTTTAGGGGTGGAACGGTTTGTGGAAAAAAATCTAACTGTACGGTTCGGCACACACTAGGACTGCGGTTCAACTTAATTATGACAACACATCTGTAATGTGGTTTGCTATAAATAACACGTAAAACAAACAGGGTTTAGCTAATATATGTTTCTGTTGACGGATGCACGTTTTGGCCATTACAACGACGATGAATGGGGGGGGTGGGTTGGGGTGGGACGTGGACAATTCACTCTTGTTCAATGCGAATGCCGTATGCTGTAATATGAACAGACATTTATTCTGTCATACCCAGGTGGTGAGGCGTGCGCACACAGGTGAGACCTGAACAGCACACGTTGATAACTGTGCTTTAAGCTAAACTCTTTTAAAATTTACCAGTTTAAACTTTTAAGAGCGAGTGAGAAGATGTGTGCGTGTGTTTATCTGAAGCATGCAAACCCGCACCTCAGAATGCGTGCAAATATTAGCTCTCTCTGAAGTATTGTTTAAATGGACAAATTCACACACACACACAAAAAAAACTGAATCAGTGCATTCTCTTAAAGTGACAGCACGTTCTTAATATTAATCAAACAGCAACAAGAAAGAAATCACTCTTGTAACTTTTGTAACTTTAATAAAGATTAATCTTTAATTTATATTGTCAAATATGCAATGCTGTTTTACAATTCATTACTTTATTCAATTTCTGTACATAAAAACTAATGTAAGATTTTTTTTTAAATGACTATTTATTTGTATCTGTTCTCTCTTTTTTTTTTTACTTTGTGCTGTTTTTTATAGTTAGATATATTATTCTTATTTATTTTATTTTTATTTGACAGTATAGTTTTTCCCTAAACATTGCACATACCGATCGTACTGAAACCGTGACTTTAAAACAGAGACACAAGCAGAAGCGTAAGCTGAACCGTTTCACCCCTAATGTCTTTACTGTAAGTTTTGATCAATTCAATGCATCCTTGCTGAATTAATTTCTCTCAAAAAATAACTTTTCACTGACCTTGAACTTTTGAACGGAAGTGTATTAACAGTCAATTTTGGTTCCATGTTCTGTTCTGACTGGCTGTGTTGCATCACACAGCATTTTAATGCTCAGAAACTGTTGTAAACTTGTTACATCATGCCTGGTTGGGAAAATGTTGCCTCTTTTTGTGAGCTGTTTTGGTCTGACCTTTAGTCCGCACAGCATTTGATAGACCAGGAACTGGATACGGTCTTCTGTAAGGATGCCCTTGACTTTAGAGAGGTCTGTGTACATGTATGGCATCACCAGGTAGCTAAAACAGAAATCAACTGCTTATTTTTTTTTTTAAAGGAATAATTCACCAAAATATTAATTCGGTCATTATTTATTGACTATCATATCATTTAAAACCCATTTTCTTGTGTTATTTTTCATTTCTCCTTTTGTCTCTTTAAATATGTCTTAGAAAGGTCTCATTAAAAACTTACAAGTCTTGGAAGTCGTCCAGTCTGGAGGCAGGAGTGAAGACGTCTAACAAGCCTATTACCTTGGGTTGGACAGCAAAATTGACACAGGAAAAAAGCAAGTGAGTCACAGCCTTTTCAAGATGTTATAATGGTTTTCGATGGACAGTCTGACTGAATAAAGCGGCCTCGGTTTCAATGTAACCTTTTAAAAAATTAGATAAGGTTCTTATAGTTTATGATACCGCAATTAATCATCAGTGTGTCTCCAGGCGTCACAAATATCCTATTCTGAAATTACACAACGAGTCCGCCAAGCTAAACATTTGAAACTCACACCATTCTCAATGAAAGCAATGGGAGTATGGTGTGATAAAAGTCTTTTTGTGCCTTGCAAGTCATTCAAGCCATTGAAACTGCTGGAAAATAGAACTAACAATGTAAGCAGCAAGAACTGACCTCGAGGCACGTCAAGCATAAACGACACTTACATTTTCATGTTTCATATGTTTGAGCAGCCTCAGTTCACGATAGGCTCTCTTCGCGAAGATCTCTGACTGAAAGGGTCGGTGCAGCTTCTTGATGGCCACCTTCTCTTTGGATTTATTATTAATGGCCGAGCTAAGAATAGGAGAACAACCATAATCATTAACAAATATTGTGAACTGAGGTTGAAAATTTAATGACACACTGTAACAAATTCAGGAAATGATATAGAAACTGCAATATGCAAATAAGAATCTGCACAAGCATGTTAGTTGATGAGACGTTGCTTGGCTGCAAAGTCTTGTTGTCAAAGCATGTGGGTTTCACAGTCCCCCACTTTCACCAGTGTCTGATCTTAAAGCTGTTGTGAAGGTTTTGTGACATTGAACCAAGAACAGGAAATGTCAATGCTGCTGGGATATATCATGTCATGACTAAGTTTAGCAAAGATCTGACTGTAATAGCGAAAATACAATATATACAGTAGCATAAGCATCTAGAGCAGGGGTGTCAAACTCAATTCCTGGAGGGCCCTGCAGAGTTTAGATTAAACACTAATTAAACACACCTGATGCAACTAATCAAGGATTCAGTCTTATTTGAAAACAACATGGTATGTGTGTGTTGGAGCAGGGTTGGTACAAAACTCTGCAGGGCTCCGGCCCTCCAGGAATTGAGTTTGACACCCTTGATCTAGAGCAAATAACATGCCAAATTAGAAATGCATGATACATTGGTGACATCAGCAGCATAGTCAGTCTGATTTGGCCGTTACTGGTTGTTGAAAATAGTTAACAAAAAAAGTTTTCATAACTACAAAACATCCATTGTTCTATCATTCTTTTCTACTGTACAGTACATCTGACACCTTGTTTCCACTGAAAGCATGTGATTTCATGTGCATGTGAAACAGGCCTAACGGTGTAGATTTTTATCATATCGGTTATCATTCATAACCAAATTATCATTGGTTATCTTATCAGCTCAAAGTCTAAGATCAGACTGCCCCAAGTAAGTTTTAAAAGTAAGATTAACTTATTTGATAGGTATATTGAAAAAACTCAAGCCAGATTATGTCATTGACAGGGTATAGACACAACTTCACAGTACAATTTCATGAACTACCATGATTTCACAGTGTCCATGGCAAAACAACTTTTGTAATAACATTAATATTCAGAACATTACATTCCTTAAAACTAACTAGTACCTATTTGCATGGTACTACTTATTCTTTCATTGCTCCAGTCAGTAGGAGTGCAATGGTGATTAAGTTGTCTTTAAATTTCCGAAGTCATTATTCACTCGATAATTGCAGGTTGTCACTAGTTCCTGGGAGCACATTGAAAATTTTAGTTACTGCACAGGCTAAATCTTTCAGTTTTAGTAAATCTGAAACTACTTTAGTGAGCATAAACAAACATTTCTAAAGCATTTATTCATCTTACTTAATGTTCATTTTAACATTTACTAAAACTTTTGTATCTGTTATTATTACTTACTGGACCTGAGCTAACATGAACTAACAATGAACAGTTGAGTTTTAACTAACTTCAACAAAAAACGCAACAAATATATTAGTTAACATTATTTAATGTTACGTGTTACCGTATTCGCTTTAGACGAATACAGTATGTACCCCTGCCTAGGTTTTGCTTGCAACTATTCCAGTTTAACTAGAAAATATGAATGAGGTATAAGTACTTATTTCCCAGTTAACAATTTAATTATGAGCTACTAAATAATTCGTATGGACCTAACCTAAGTACTACTGTATTGACTAACAGAATCAAGTCTAGTCATTATTATTACTAACTATACGCTAGTTGGAAGCAATGAATGCTAAAGCGGCTTGCCACATTGTTCGACTTCATGTGGCAACCTGTTGAAAGGCAGTTCACGAGCGTCTACCTGCATGCCAGGAACTCACCACACGCTGCCATAAGCTCCCATTCCGATCTGCTTTAAGCAAATGTACTTGTTCGGAACTTCCCATAATGTACTGTTGATCTCCTCTCGACTGTATTCCACCCGTGACTCCATTTAGCGATGAAGGAAAACAAGCAAAGAGCAAACGTTCAACGCGCACACAGTGACTCCTACGCGATATTATGCATTCGAGCACCAAAACGTCACTGCGTAGGAACGATTCTTTTTCACGGACCAATATAAAACAGCCGTTTATCTGGTTCCATGTAGTGTGGAGCGGCTGCGGAATAGACGCTTTAAATCACTAGCCATTCAAACTTTGGAACGCTCCGTGATCGAACGCGCTGAGATCTGTCTGAGGTTGACGTCATGATCCCCCGCACACGCCCACTTTCGAATTTAAACAACTGCGGCTTTGATTGACGCACTGCTACTCACCTCCATGTAAACACACACGGGTGATTCTGCAGTTCAGTGCACACAAAGTATTGCTCGTTAACTTTGAATGCAATAAAATATATAGAAATTGATGTTTTAGCAAATTCTCATATAAATAGTTAAATAAATTCAAACTCTGATGCTCTATGATTGACTCTGATGATTGATTTCCTGTCACGTTCATGACAATCGACTCAGTTGTTCTTTAAAATGATTGCAGTCGACAGCAGTTCTTTACTATACAAACGTTAACATAGGACCAATTTAAAGTATTAGTTTTTAGGCTTTTTTGTAAAAAGTGCAAAGTAAAATTTACTTTTAACAATTTAGAAAATGTATTTGAAGGGAGATTAAGTTGTGAGAAATTCTACAAACACTTTAGGTAAATTAAACAAAACAATAACAATTTATTGACAGAGATAGATAGATAGATAGATAGATAGATAGATAGATAGATAGATAGATAGATAGATAGATAGATGAGGGAAACATGTAAATTAAAATGTTTGTGTAATTTCACAGAAATTCAGCAAATTTCACACACTTAATACATTTTTTAAAATTTAATTTATATTTAAAATATTTAATTTAAAATATTTTTATTAGATAAATTCAGCAAGCACTTAATTTAGGTAAAATTAAAAAAGAAACTAAGCAAATATCAAAACAAAGTATGATTTTTTTATACAGGCCTATAGAGAGAGAGGGAGAGGGAGAGAGAGATTTTGCTCTAAACAACGTATATTTACCTGCAAAGCCCAAATTCACTAATGGAACATCAGAATAGAGCAGATAAGGGACTAATATTCAGCCTGGCTGTATTGGAAACTGGCACATCCTATTGGTATATCAGGACACTTATACCAGCGTGATGGATTGTACAGTAAAGGTTATAGTGAGCCATCACAAAATTAAATGCAGTGGAGAATCTGCGAGTAGTAGCTCTTGGATATTCCCTCTGGGGCTTATTCATCTCTCTACTAGTTTTATGGGTACTGAACCACTCAATTATTGGAAGACTATAACAGTGAAAGACAAAAATAAATTCTTACAGGCTGCAATGAAAGCTTATTTATTTAAACAGATGCTTGCCACTAGATGGCACTGTCAGACAGTCATAATGTGAGCAGCAGCATTGGTTGCAGGCATGACATCTGTGTAATATTAGTCACAGAACCATAATCACAGACTGATTAGATGTGCCTTTTACTTATTATGTGAGATTCTGTAGCATGCTCCAACTACATATTGCAGCTTGTGAACCCATGAAAACCTATTAGGTCTCTAAGTTTAATATTTAAATATTAATGTGTTGGTTATAAAGGAATATGAAAACATTAACAGCTCAGCTTGTCTAATAAGCCCCTTCTAAATCCAACGAACATTTTCAGTGTCAGAGAGCTGGATGACATGCTCTTGTTAAAATGATGAATAAAAAAAAGTCACTGTTTTACAGCCATGACTTCCTGTGTTGCAGTGCAGAGATAATTGGCTCATTAGCAGCAGACTGCGTTGTGGTGGGCTCTTCCTTCCTGAACTAACGGTTGTGGGGGGCTTTGGCTCATCATCCGTTCTGAATAATCAAACTGGATCTAAATGTCAGTAGTGTCGCTCTAATATGTATTCATAACTCGGGGGGATTTATTTATGAAAATATCTGGGTGGTGGTGTAAACCAGAGCTAAAATACACATTTAAACCTGGATTGACACACTGGCAAATCATTTCAAACTAGTACATGTTGTTTTTTCTATCTTGTCTCTTGGAAAGCCTTTTATTAATAATGCACTATAATAATGCATTCAGAAGTCTTAATGAAACATTGAGTGGCGTTTTACAGCATTTAGAATTTTGCAGATTGTTCTGAACACAGAGAATATGACAGGTATGAGCTTCCCAAATGTGTCTTTTTTTTCTTCTTCAGGACCCATTTTTACACATCGACTAAAGCTGATGTTATCATCTGCCTAATTTTGCTAGCTTCTAATTAGCGATGAATTACGCCCACCATAAAGTTTGACTGGCTTTTGACATGCATGTGTTTTCTCTTTCCTTTTAACCCTTATGCTGTGCTGAAAATCTTTTACTTAATTTGATGTTCCTTTTAAAACTTGCTTGTAAATCTCTCATTATGCTGTTTTTTTATTTATTTATTGTCTGCTTGTTTTCTTTCAATTAACACAGGTTTTGTATCTCTTTGTCGTACCTCATTGATTTGAGCTTATGCACCTCAGTTTTTGAGTAAAATAAGCGTTATTTGTTGATAATTTTGGCAATGTTCACTCAAGAAGAGAAGCATATAAGCTTATTTTCTAACAAGTAAAAAAGAATCGTTGTGTGGATAATGCAATGTTCACTCAAAATGAGGTGTACAAGCTCAGATCAGTGAGACTTATGATCAGTCAGTTCCAAAAAGATATACAAAACCTGGTTGCATTGAAAGTAAACAAGTTGATAAAAAACGGAATCCAATATTTTGTAATAATACAGCATAATAAGAACATTTGTTTCTTACAATATTCATTTTTGCAAGTGAAACAAGGTGGTGGTGGGGTGGGTCTAAAAAAAAAAAGTAAGAAAATGAACAGTTTTGGGGAAGTTGTTATGTGTCAGCATAGTCAGTAAGTATTAGTCTGAAGCAAAAACTTTAATAGCATTTTTGGGTCAAAATGACTATAACACAACATGTTGATGGCTAAAAGCATTGCATTTCTTTTGCAATCATAACTATGTATAATTATATAGTTGCATTTTACTTGCCACTATATTCAACACAATTTTTGTGTCACGTCCCATCAGTTGAGAACAACAGGACAATTTAATGGACTAAACCCAGAATGCAGTGTTTTCACCATTTATTATGTTTTCCTGCATAATACTGTATCAAATCTTTGTTTTTTCTTCTAACAACCCAATTTACCACACTTCCTCTCTAAAGAGAGTTTCGGAGAATGGAAGAAATGTGTCAGAATAGTTTGCCTCTCAACTCATGAATAATTTAAAGAGCATGAGATTTCATATTAGTGCAAATTTAGACATTTTCCGTCTTGCGTCGAAGAAGAAGGACATTGAAGATGACTGGCTGTTTGTCTACGGGGAAATGCAGTCATAAAGAAGGGTTAGAACAAACAAACAAAACAATCATTATTTTCACTTGTTAAAATCCCTCTTGTAATCAGATCAACAGTTCGTTCTGCATCTAGAAAATTACACCGCTTGACTGGCATTTCTGATCCTCTTTTCAGTTTGTGCGTATTTAGATGTGATGTGAGACAGAGTTAATTCAAAGAAAAAGCAAAGGGGATGCGGGGGAAAATTCATATTGGGTTATGTTGCAGTCACTTGAGAATGCCCTGCAAAATGGACTTCAAATGGTATTCGGTCAAGTGATATAATAAATCCAACAGAGTTTGATCCATCTGAACAATGTGTTTTGAAGTGTTTTGAAAAGATATGCAAAATATACCCATCAGTTAGCTAGGCTACTACATTTGGCTAAACACCTACAAGACCGTTGACTACATAACAGTTAAGAAGATACATAATTGTTTTCCCCTTTTTCATACTACAACCTCACAATAGTCATTAATCACTAAAAATACATTTCGTATCCGCCTTAGTTTTCACATAAGTAAGTGCAAGGCTTTCTCATCTAGTTATTATGCTGTACAAAACACCCTGTTATGCTCCACACTGGTATTTGTTATGCATTATAGCATTCATTATAACAAGTTTGTAGCGAAACAATTTTGCACTTAGTTCTTTACTTTTAGTTGCGATTTAACAGGAAATAGCTTACCTCCCCATTGAAAATTACTAATACATATGGATAAACACATAGCCTATTATCTATAGTTTACAGTAAAATTTGAGCATCTCAAGCCACATACAGCAGTGCTTCCCTGAAAGAATCAGTGTTGTTGAACGAATCATTTGATCCAATGACTAACTTCATTACTTGTTCTGTTCTTGAATGAGTTAGTTTTTGGAAGAAATCGGTTTAATTAATTATTAATTTATTTTTCTCGTAAAGGTAATTCACTTGCTTTGTTCCTGAATTAAAGCTGCGGTAGGGAACTTTTGACTCTCTAGCGGTTAATAAACAGAACTGCTTGCGTCTTGCGGAAGAACATCGTAGCCGGAACTACTTCTCTCTGTTTATGTCTATGAAGAATCACAAAGGTACTGGGTTACTCCGCCGCGGTACCCCCGAAGCAATCTAAAATAGTCAGAATATAAACACTTATTATAGGTGTACCCTAGTGATTCAGGACAGGCTAAAAACACGGTTTGGAAAATGGATTCATGGTGTACTCGCTTATTATATACATTTTTCTACATTTTGAACACGAACAAAGTTACAGACCGCAGCTCTGATTGGTTGATTTCTTACCGGGAGCGGTCAGTAACTGCAAATGGCAATAGGACCACTGCGAGGAGCCAGAGGAGCTTGATTTTTTTCACAGATTATCTGTCTCATATTCTACTGTCAGGACATAATGACAGGTTTAACAAATATGTAAAAAATATATATTTACAAAAGTTACCTATTGCAGCTTTAATCAATGTTGAATGAACCAATGACAAACCGATGACTCGCATCATAGTCTTGATTCGTTCCTGACTGAACTGGTTGTTGAACGATTCGGTTGAGTAACTTATTCAAAATATGACTAATTCATAAAAGCAGTCACTTGTCACGACCTATTGGTGAAACGACACAACCTGCAGAAGTCACTGATATTCCCTGCCACTAGTGCACAACCTAAATATCGTGTTCAAATCAGGTTTAAATTTTAGAGATCTAATTTTTAACATATTGGAAGCATTGAAGCCTCCTCAAGGACACTGTGATTCAGAACACAGTTTTTTACATATCGACGTTCATCTTTATTTCATGAGCCCTGCTTGCAATGTGACCATCCAGGCAGTGATTAGAAACAAATTAAAGATGTGATTTCACAAGTTCCACCTGCTTTACTGAGGAATTAAATCACTGGCCTCAATCAATGATGCTATCTGGGACTGGCGTAAAGAGACTCTGGCATGATTAATGGTGATGACCTTCTCCACGACCCAAACTCCTCTTCCCAAATCTCTTCCATTTAGATGTGACCTCAGGACAGGAAGTTTTGTAGGGAGCCCTCAGCATGCTAATGCTACCAGCAACCCACAGGAGGCTGAGCAACGGCGCGCCACGGCTCACTAACTGCGCTGCTCGGTGCTGTCGGAGCTCAGCATGTTCCTTTTAAGATGACAAGGCATCTCAGGAATGATGTTTCACACATTAGAACAAGTTACAGCATCTTCGTGATTCAGAGAATACGTGGAATGTTCTATGATCCAAATTGTTCCACTTCGCACGTGTTTCTTGTTTAATTTGCCTCATTTATGAGCTGATTTGCTGGGCTTTGGCGGTGTGACCTGCATGGTAAAGGCTATGTAAAAGGCTATGCCATTTGCTTAGTTCAGATTTCTCCTGCCTCTAGCTCTTCATTTCCTCCCGTTTCACCTCCAGTTCCTTCTCTGCCACTGTTTAGTCAGAGGCAGTAAAAGGCTCCTTTTAGGGCTGAGGATAGAGATAATGAAAAGTCCCTGGTCTTGTGAATGTTTCATTTGTTTTAAAGGGATTGAAATTGGATGGCAGATGGGTAATAAGCTTTCTTTCTGTTCCCCCACAGACACATGCACACATCCACACAATCATTCTTTCTTTCCCTCTTTGCAAACACACAGACACACACACACATTTTTAATTATCTTCGACAGTGCCGGCGGCCCTGCACTGTGTGACCGGTCAATGTACATTCGGGCAACAGTAAGCGCTGTCATTACCATCCATTACATTAAGAGACGAGTCCTTTACCACACCGTTGCCAGGCTTCCTCTCTCTCTTCCTCCTTCTCATCTTCTCATTGTTATAGACTCTTAATGAGACACCATTGTGCCGCAGAGGCTGCTGTGCTGGTCATTTATGTATCTCAATTATTTATGCATGGGTTTATTTGCTCATTAATTTGGATTCATTGGGAAATTAAACACATGAGACATTTTGGGTCCTCCGTTATTCCACAACAGCACTTACCCCTCATTGTCATGTTTCTCTGACAGAGAATATGCAACGCTCCACAAAACAAAGGGAGCTATTATGAGCCAAAACTGATAAATACAGAGCGTTGAACTTAATCCAAGATCATATATCGAAATGATCTGTTTTGCTCAGCCAAGATCATGCAAAGAGTCTGATACAATAACTTGTATCAGACTAAACAAAGAGGTCAGAATCGAAAGCTATCACTAGGATCACCCAAAGGAGAAATAATGCTTTTGTTTTCCTCATTTGCAAGTTGCCAATAAGTTACTCAGGCCAGTAGTTTGGACAACGTCAGGCTCGTCCAGATGCTCAAAGTCATGATGGAAGAGTCAAAGCTTTCTAAATCACTGAATCAATTGAACCAAATGTTTTGCAATTTGATTCACTGTTTCAAAGCTCTCAAAACCAGGCACTCTGGCGATACCTGATGGTCAAAATAGTTTAAATGCAACATTAACTCAACCCAAACATTCATATACAGTATAGAGACTAGACAACTTTTTCCACACCAGATACTAATGTTTATATGTTTATTTATATATATAAAGGTTGAGATAATGAAAATGTAAGCTATGCATTCTACAAATCATTAAATACCAACATAAAGTATATGTATAATATCTGTTCTTGTATTAAATTGCTAATACTTGTGTGTTTGACCTGACATCAATTGAAACCAATATCATGAACAGCACCAGTGTAATGTTTTGTAGCACCAGAGTCGTGGTGTTTAAACCTTTCTGGGGAATTAACCAACACATTTATAGTTCTCTCTGCATATTACAGGAATGGTTCAGCTAAAAACAGTGACCCTAACCTTAGTAGTAAAGTAGTGATACCTGAGTCTTGAATGATTTGTTTTTGAATTATTCTCAAATGAGTCAAATCTTTTAAATGAATTGGCTGTTTCAGTTGGTTGGCTGATTCATATCTGAGTGATTCTTTCATGATCCAATTTTTGTATTTATACTCTAGCTTGCTCAAGAGTCTGGTCATGGCAGTTGCAAAATTAAATTACTATAATAACTGCTCACATAAAACTTGAATAGACTGGGAAAGCAATATGGATTACTGTTATGGTGCTTCTGGATTTGTTTTGAAGCTTGCAATTTCTACTGTACTTTAGTGGGAGAATTATATATGAAACTAAGTCATATGAGTTTGAAAAACATGAGGGGGAGTAAATAACGACAGAATTTCATCAGGCTGAGATGATTTGGTATTTAAATGTTTAAAGCATCATATTTCTCATTTAACCAGATAATTTAATAAATACAAAACAGAGACACACACTCTGACATTCTGGGGATATGAGAAGACTAAATGACACACACATGTCTGTCAAACTTCTGCATATATTTGCCTGTACATAAATAGAGGGCATATGTGCGTTGTTGTTTTTGTACAGGCATTCGGATGTCTATGTTTCTGATTGAGTGAATGTGGTCACTGTGTGTCACTATATATTAAAGTCAGTAAAAAAATGTGTTACTCACGCCTGTCATCCCCCAGTCGGCTACGGGCCGTTAAGTGACAGTGATGCTGCATGCCTGACATTGAGGCCCAGGAGGCCAGCACCTGTGAGAGAGAGACAGGGACAGAGATGGAAAGAGACCCTTACTGTCTATCCCAGTCGTCAGGTCCTTGACTTCATGTCTCACATTTGACCTGGCAGTGGGTACATGTGACCTACAAGCAGGGTTGTAGCTATGTAGCTAAAATTAAGTTGATCACTGTATGACTGACTTTGCTGTACACTTGATATTTCTATTGGATCTTGAACATTTCTTGTTCCTATTGCATTTTGTTAATAATTTTAATGCACTGAAGTGGTAATTGCTGATTCACTGAAGAAGGCCTGTTGCCGAAACATCTGATTGTTTATTAAGAAGATACAGGGATTGCATATCCTTTATCTGTAAGTGATGTTACTTATTGACATACTGTATGGACCCAAAACGGGTTGAGCTTAATGATTTTAATTTTAGGGTTTCTACAGGGATTATTAAATTCAATTTAAGACATTTTTACAACCAAGTAAGGAAAATTTAAGGAATAAACTGTAAGGGAACACATACGCCAATATGTTATTTAAATATGAATGTCTGGGGACAAATACTTCCAACACATGCCTTTAAAACTGCTCCCAACCTTAAATAAATTACTTTACTGTACCCAGGGACGAATTGGGAGTAAAAAATGGCCCTGGATATTCTCCAAAATAGGCCCACCACAACTACAAACAGTTGCTATTATCTCACAATATTACAGCATTCCTGTGGAATTTATGGCAAATAACATCACAAAACCCATGGTGACCCTGCTGACAAAAACAATAAAAACCATCACAGAAATTCTAATGATTTCCACTAAAAAAAAAACCATTACAAACTTTACAAAGTTTCAAACGTCTGTGTGTCCGTCTCTGTGTGTGTCTCTCGTGTTAATCAGACTATCACCTTACAGGTTTCTTCATTTACTCAATAGCTCTAAAGGTCTTTGGACACCGAGTCCGATATCATCGCATGCGTTTTCAATTTTTTCATAATCATCATCATTTCCTATCAGAATGTATGCTACGGATACAAAAAGGCAGAAAAATGAAAGTGATCCGAAATTTTTTATGATGGACGAAAGTTTTTGAGGCAGTGTGTAAACATGATTGACACAACGTGAGGTCGTATTTATTTTTCAATGTGCAAAAATTTCGCATGAAAATTTTGGTTTCTTGTAAGCAAAAGTAGATTACATTAGCACCCCCATTTGTCAGCCGTCAGCATCACTTAAAGGGATAGTTCACCCAAAAATCTAAATTATGTCATTAATAACTCACCCTCATGTCGTTCCAAACCCGTGAGACCTCCTTTTATCTTCGGAACACAGTTTAAGATATTTTAGATTTAGTCCGAGAGCTCTCAGTCCCTCCATTGAAGCTGTGTGTACGGTATACTGTCCATGTCCAGAATGGTAAGAAAAACATCATCAAGGTAGTCCATGTGACATCAGAGGGTCAGTTTGAACCAGTTCACCAAATCGAACTGAATTGTTTTAAACGGTTCACGTCTCCAATACGCATTAATCTACAAATGACTTAAGCTGTTAACTTTTTTAATGTGGCTGACATTCCCTCTGAGTTTAAACAAACCAATATCCTGGAGTAATTCATTTACTCAAACAGTACACTGACTGAACTGCTGTGAAGAGAGAACTGAAGATGAACACCAAGCCGAGCCAGATAACGAACAAAACATTGACTCGTTCACTTGGTGAACGGGTTCAAAAAGATCCGGTTAAATCAAATGATTCGTTCGCAAACCAGATATCACAAACTGCTTTGTTTTGAACTCTCTCACAACAGACACGGAAGAGAAGACAATGCTGAATAAAGTTGTAGTTTTTGCTAATTTTGCTATTTAATGTTGAATGTAGCCTACCTGGACAAGGTTAATGTTGAGCCGTGCTTTTGATTGTGCTCAAAATCAAATAGCTTTAACTGCCAGGGCAAAAACAAAACCTAATGGTTCTGTGATTCTTCTAAATAGCACTACTATTGATTAGTGCTACTTTCTTCTAAGCACTTTGTGCAACTTCCTGTCTGTCTGACTCACTCAGTTCTTATGTATTTATCACTCCATTGCTATAACTACTGGCACTGCAGATTTCATGAAGTAGCCTATACAAAATATACATTCAACGATTGTAAACTGTGATTGTGACTGTTGTCCAGACTCCTTTTATATATTAATTTGTTTATTTGTGTTTATGGAAATCTTTGCAGTTGACAGCATATGATCAAAAATGTAGAAGACACAAAGAAATATAATAATAAATAGTTCAGTTTGGACTTTCTTACTGCCTCCTCTTCATATTAGAAGCATATGCAGTTTTTGTCACATGCTTTAAAAAAAAAAAAAAGCATCTGGCAGAAACATAAACTCTAACTAGATATATAAGAAAAAGATTACTGGTGAATCAAGAGAAATATAGGAACTGTAAAACTGATGTGGGAGGGAAGGTTTTCCTAAATGAGAGAAACACTAATTATATGTGTTAAACAAATTAAGAAAAAATACTTTGCTTGCATTCCTCAGTTCACAGTTTTTCTGTTTGTCACATGTTTGAGGTGCAAATTAGCACTTACACCCCTGCTTAATGTCACACCTATAACAAGGTGCCTGAATTCTGCGCGTGTACAACAAACACACACACAGACAAATGGAGAAAGAGAGATATACAATAATGTAGTTCTTACACATTACTCTTGAGTTACTGGCTTCCACTGCAGTATGTTTAATGTGACATACTACATTGTCAAGGCAGAAAAGGGCTCTTAAAAGCATTTCCTAACACTCTGAGAACTATGCAATCTGTCCTGAGAATTCAGAACCCAGTCTTAAGAAAACATCAAAGTGCTAGAAAAGGTGAAATGTATTAAACCTGTTTGGTGAAATAATCCATTACTCGCATAAAATAAATAAAGCGCAAATGCAATAATTGTATGCAATAATGCCGTGGATTTAACATTTAAAATGTAAACGGAATAAATGGCACTCAAAGTTTCAAAGTCACTTGCAAAAATGAAAATGCACTTTGAAAATGCCAAAGTGATTAAACTGTGTTTTTCATTTGTTTACATGGTTATTTAAAATAAATATACATTTAACCATTACTTATAAATATCTTGTTTTTACAAAAACATTTGCATAGTGACATATTTTGCCGTATTAATAGCGGCCCTGTACAAAGCCCCCTAAAGGGACATGATGGAGGAAATTTTATTTTTTACTGTTACAGCTTGTAAGTTAGTGTTCCATACAGCTCGTACGTTTATAATGGAGTGGTTCATAGAGTTTTATTTTAAACTTGGACTCAAATTCAAATTCAGTCAGCTTTGCTTATAGTGTAAGGCACGGTTTTGGGACATTCTAAAACGCTTAATATGGCTTAATGTACTATAACAGTGACACTGGAGGCCCAATTCGATATTAGGCCTAATAAATACTATTAATACTTATAACAATTGTAATATTAATGACCTTATTAATAGCAATACCATCAGTAAAGCAGACGGTCATAATGCAAAATTTCTGTAATGGACGAAGACAGTATAGGCTAAAACCAAAATATTGAACACAGTTTATTAATAAAATATAGCCTATTATGCACAGGAAAGCAAACAAGGTCATAAACAAGCCAAAACCTAATTTAAATAGAAATTTTAAAAGTATGGGCTCATGTACTACTCTCATTCAGGACAAATACAAATGTTTCCATATTCACAATGTATTTGAAGCCAAACCATTATTTATTAAATTAACTGTGAATTGTACATTCCAATATCGACGGGGAAAAATCATAATGAACAAAAATGTGCTGCAGTGGAATGGAAAAGTTGCTGTTCCAGAACAGACTAGATTTAAATTGAATATGTAACATTTTATCTGTATTGGTGATTCTATGCTTTTAATAATGAACAGGCCATTTGCAATGAATATGTGCACATGAGGCGCAGGTGCGATCAAATCGCTGAAACATAAAATACTTTGGCCGTCACTTACAGTAGGGCATAATTCAAAGTTTGAAGATTCAATCATATAAAATATTATTCAAAATTTTATTAAGTGAGCACAGTTATGTTCTTATTTTGCTTTGAAACCAAGGAGAATGCAATTTACCCTGAATACGCAAAAGACTGCATGTGAGACATTGATTTTATATAACAGTTCAACAAAAAAGGCAAAAAAATAAAAAAATAAAATAAGTATACATTATTTTAAATGTAGCCTACATTTTAAACACAATATTGTCGATATCATTTGCTATATTTTCCAAGGAAATAATAGTTCCAATGAAATCTGCAACAGAAATGTTGTGCGTCTCAAAGCAATGGCAGTTTCGTTAGTGAATAAATCTGCAGCTCTGAATGACTCGGAGAGTCAGTACTAATTAATAACCCTTTCATAAAACTACAACCATTTGCTTCCTAACTGAATAAATGAATCAATGAATGCTTCACCTTGCTCATTAGACATCAGGCGATTTGAGTTTCGAATCTACCAGTATAACTTCATTTTGGCATCATTTATTGCTTTATTATATTAATAATAGACTTAATAAAATGTCTAGAATATGACATAAAACATGACATAAAATTAATAAGGCTAGAAAAACTGCAATTGTAAATCAATTTAAGAGGGCAAATATTGCCAAATGAAAAGGTGGGGGGGTACTCAGAAGAATGTTAATTTAAATGCACTAGGGGTATGCCATTGTAAAAGGTTTGAGAACCATTGGCTTAATGGATTACTGTGTTGATTGCCTGTAGTATATTTTTTATAAAATATAAAATTTGGGCTTTTATATCACTGTCTTCTTATATTAAGCCACGTTAAGTGTGGTTTTCTATGGGGAAGAAAATGCTTATCATGCAATTCAGCTAATGTGGGCTCATCTGGTTGCATGTACAGAATATATTTTTAATAAGTTCTATAGCATATTTGGTCTTTTTTTATTACCGTCTTCATTAAACCAGATTTTCTTTATTGGAGGAAAGTGCTTCTGTTCTTTTGGGCTTACCTGCTTTCAAGTACAATTTATTAATAAACTGTATACCAAATTCTGCCTTTTTCCTGTCTTAGTCCATTAATTAAGCATTTTCTTTAAATTTTTACTCACTCTGATTTTTTTCTATCACCATGTCCTTTTAGGGGCTCCGTAGCCCTGTATTATAGCCTGGGTGAATTTTATGCCTTTATTCACATGATTTTTAATCAAAACAAACACACATACTGTATATTGATACCGGAATAAAACAAATCCTTAAACATTATATTTCATTTAATAAAAATTATCAGCACAAGCAAGACTTCTGCTAGCATTTTCTTAACATATTTATTTTAACAAAAAAAAAAAAAATTTAAACCTTGATTCTAACACTTTCTTTAAAGTCGCTCTTTTTTGACCGTCATGTTGAAAGAATAAAACCTTATGGTGGATGTAATCTTACATTGACTAATGTTCGTTATCCTGGTTTGAAATATCCGTAGGGGATTCATTTTCTTCAGTTCTCTCTGTGTTGGTTAGTTCTGAACATCTCAGGCTTGGACATGAAACAGAAAATTAATTCTTGGAATCAGGGCACGCCTGCAGGATGACAAATTTTTTTTCCATTCTTTCTTGCACTTTCTTTGTCTACATGTCGACGGCATTTCCCCCGGGGGATACAAAATGTACAGAAAAGACTGAATCATTAGACTAATGCCTCTATGTGTGCCAGCATGACTCAAAACTTGTTACAAATTATCCAGTCCACCATTATTCCGTATTAATTATGCAAGTTCCCAAATTTCAGTTTTGCATTAGTAATTGACATTATTCTGAGCTTATATAGGGCACGCCTATATAAATAGTCTATTTTCATTACTATAATAATTATATATGGCAAAGTTTCTACATTTCAGTTTGGTCTCACTTTTCCCAGTAACAAAAATGTGTTCTATGAAAGTTTGGCTATCTAATGAAGGGAACATTAAATTATTCACCATAGACCTCAATTGTCATAGAAACAAGTGTGCAGCCATCTTTACAATTTTGTCTTAGAATTGAGTAATTAGTTGGTGAAAGTGGATTAACTTGTATGAAAGTTAGCATGAGAATTGCGTGCGAAGCTTATGTTGGTCACCATGATTTTACCAAGTAAGACATGTTCCTGAATCAACATAATTTGCTAATCCTGGATCAACATTATTGTCCAAAAATACATACTTATCCCAATCCCTACCCCTAAACCTAACCTTAAGCTTATAGAAGCTCCCAATCCTGATTGTAGGCCTAAAACTAACATTTCCTGAAAACTTATCCCTCAATTCTGATTGGTTGATTGGAATAATTTTTCTGGATCGACAAGGATGTTGTATTTTTAGCTGTACAAAACAGCTAATTTTGCTGGTTGAAAATTGGTTTGTCTTACCATATTATTTTAATGTAGCTATTATCTTATTTATGAACACACTGGTTTGTAATTGCAAACAGTTTTACCTTTTACTGCACCTTGTTATTCTCGGCTGATGAACCGGAAATCTTGTCTAGTCTATAGGCTTCTGCGTTTTAAGATTAAGGTGACATTAAGGTTAAGATTAAGGAACATTTTCTTATCATAAAATTACAAGTTCATTTAGATTCAGATGTGTTCACAAGCGTTGACGTGTCTGAGCTGGTGAGTTAAATATTTACGCAGCATTATCACACAGTCACAGTTACGTGGAGGCACCACCTCCATCAGACTCAGCATTTCTCCCTCGCTTAGTAGATCTCATGAGAAGTGCACCTTCCTTGCCCAGGCCTGTAGGCTACTTGTCTCTATCAACGCACTAACATGCACTACGCATCCGGTCCAGATTTTCTGCTGATCTGCGTTGCACATGCCCATGAATGACAAACAGTCTTTTTATTATGTGGAATTGACGGCATTCTAGTCACAGCCTCTTTATTACTTTTTTTTTTCTTTTTCCACTGCTATTAAAGTGCTGCATCATTAAGCTGGATAATGCCATTTTTAAAAAGGCTGACAGTCCCAGGGTTTTTATGAGCGGCAGCAAAGACTGTGCCGGAATAGTGATGAAACCATATGGGGAGAACCGGTGTAAATGACTTCTTAGTGGCGCAGTGGTTCGTGAAGGACACGTTGACGGGCGGCTGGCAGGAAACTAATGATCTGCACACTTCGCACCACCCTAAACACGGAGATTGGAGGAAAACAGAGTAATTAGAAAACACAACATAGGGGAAAAACTCAGTGATTGTCTCACCTTCTATCATGTCTGACCTTATTTTCAATGGCGTGATCATTTATAACTTGAATGTGTGAAGCTTCCATTGTCACCCACCTTCAGTTTTTTTTAAAGCTGTAAAAACAGCTCGTTATGCTACTTGATACTACAACTTGTTATTTTTCTATGCATTTAAATTCACTTAATAATAGCCTACTATGCCCTAAAAGTATATACTCTTTTTGTGAATAAAAGTAGGAACTTTTACTTTTGAGTGTGTAGCAGTCAGAATAGTGGGACACAGCCTATACTTTGTCATATTTGGATCAGTACATGCATTTTATCATCATTTAAACTGCACTGTCAATGTTGGCTGTAATGCATTACTAATTCACTAATTACTGTAATTTAATCATATTACCATGAAACTAATGTAAAGAATTACTCTTCCTTTTTCTGATGTAGCCTACTTAGACTCTAGAACAATTCCATATAAAACAAAAGTGGATTTAATCAATACATCTATTAAATTATGCTAACCTTACTCTCCCATTAAATACTTCAGTTCAATAATAATGAATGGAATATTATGTTATTTATTTGAAAGAATGAATAGAGCCATGTCTATTCTTGTATTGTGCAACTGTTCATTGGATTTAGAAAGGAATTAATAACAAGTAATGCAATACTTTTAGAGAGAAATGATTAAAGATGTAAGTTGCTTCACCATAGGGTTACCAGCACTGTCTGTGAATCATCTTGTCACAGTTAACATACTCCACATTTAGTAGCAAGAAGTAGCTTGTTGAGATCAGTCTTTGACGCAACGATTTCTTCATGTGATTGCATAATGATGCATTTCAAAGTTAATAACCTAACGTAGCCTACCTTTATAAAAATTCACAATGTTGCAGATGAAATATAATGGGGATTACATTAAATGTTTGCATTATGTTACATATTGATTATTCATCACTCAAACTTCTTTTTTTAAACCTAACCATCGCTCTCACATGTCAGCCATGTTTGTAGTTTTTTAGCACTCTTTATAATCTAATCCTTGTCCAATGTGCAATGGGTTGTGTGTAATAATAGCTGTTAGATTGCGTATGCATCTGCACCTAACATTTTCACCAGAAATATTAAATCATCTAGGTACCTTTGGAATATTGATTACAACTCTATGATTTGGGACACACCAATTCTAATTTCAAATACTATTTAGGACAGATAGTAAACAGACTGGGATGAAAGTTATTTACCATTAGGTAATAAATTTTCAGCCTTGCACATTAATGGAAAATAGCTTACTTCCACCTGGCAAAATCAGGCGGCTGCAACACTGCGTGGTGAAATTTGAGGAAGTGTGTCAGACTCTTGGGAACCTGTCAGGGAATCACATGTGTGGCATTTGTGTGCTTGTTGCCAGGGGCTACAGTGCAGAAGACCATGACAAAATGGAGAATGTTCATACGACTTTATGAATGTTCATATTCCTCTGGGAATTGCACTGGATTCACGTTCTTGTATTTTCCCTGGTGTAGTCAGTTGGCTATAAAAGCAATGGCACTGCCTGTCAAAAGTATCTTTGTGAATTTCTCTGGCTGTCTCTTTGTTTATATCAGATACAAAGAATGAATCACAGTAGAAGCTTATGATGTACAGTTGAACTAAATTTTAGCTGTCATGTCCTAATTTAGAGATCCATTTGGTTGATAGATAAACAGCCTTGTTGGCAGGAAAATATCATTACATAACCTACAAAAAAAGAAAAGAAAAGCAGTGCTCCATTTATATACCAGCATCTTTGACCCCAACCAACAGACAGGTTTGATAACGATGGTCTGTAATTAGTGTTCTTTCCTTTGTTTGTGTCTCATTCCTCGAATAATTAGGCTGCCGTGTTTATTTTCCTCGCTAATTAGTGTATGCTAATGATGTTGAGGTCGCAATGTGTGATCTCGGCCAACCGTGTGAATCACCTGCCGCTGGCGCTACACAGAAAATGGAACTTCAGAGGAAACCTTCCCTTTGACTTCAGACCACAGACATTGAGTCCTCGTGCCAAAATTCACATTATTTATCACTCCCTTGTCTGGTGGAATAGGTTCATAAAATATATTTCCAAGCAAACACTTCAATCCAAACTGCCTGATTATGGCTGGGATATTACCCTGCCAGCTACTACACTGATATCCAATAACACGCTAGTTTTAATGTACCATCTAACTCACTGATTGACGTAAAGTAGCATTTCATTTAATGCAGTCCATTTACTGTTTATAAGGTAATAAGAGAAAAATTTGCAGAAAATTAGAGTACAGATCAATGGTGTGTGGTTTATTCAAAGCAAATGAAAAATAAGAAATTGTTATATTATACTTTGCATAAATAGCCATCTTTATCATTTTCTTTTTGACATTATTTATTCATGCAATTTTGCCTTTTCCACATTAATGTAAAAATATATGAATATAAACATGAATGCTGAATGTAGTATTTATACATCATAGTATTTGTTGTATTGCCTTTAATATTTTTTAAATAAAAATACTGCTAACTAAAAAATAAATAAACTAAGTAAATAAAATTAAAAAGACAGTATTATAATAACGAGAATCCTCATTAAAATAATGACAAAGGCAATGCTAGACATATTACACTAATGAGAACTAGGATGATTAAATGTGCTTAATATTCTGAAAAAATACTGTAAACAAATTCATAATATTACATTTACATGATTCTTGGGTGAAATGTGACTTGACAATGTTGTACGAGTAGGTGAATTGTTTACATGTAAATTAAGTTTGACAATTGATGCAATTTTTCAGTGAGACACAGTGAGCTCAAAGGATGCATAAGACAATGTGTTGAAAATTCATCACTGCTGGATACTGAGATAAATTTGCGATTAAATTATTTGATCTTTTGTGTTATTGTATTATACTGTGGATTATTTTCACATTCAAATCTTTCTGAAGAGGCACTGGCTCTGTTGCCTCTCCAGAGAGAATGCCCCTGCAATACATTTAATAAACAACAACAAAACCAAGGACATAGATCATATTGGCAAGACATGGAACATGCTGAATACCTACATCAACTACAGTATTGTTTTATCATTTCTGTTCTGGCACACAGTTCAGTATGTTCCTAGTCTTTCAGGTGATTAGGCCATAAATAGGCAGATGCATGCAAAAACAACATGAAGCTACAGATTGTTTCATAATCTACTTCATCTTACATCGTTTACTCACCATTATATCTTTCCAAACTCGCATGACTTTGGTATGCAGTTACCAGGAACCGTCAAGCTCTAAAACTGACAAAAGGACACCATAAAAGGAGAACAATAATATTTCATATTCCAAAAGTATTCCCTACTCTTGTGTTATATAAGTCTTCTGAAGTCATTAAATAGCTTTGTGTGAGGAACAGACCTTCAGGGCATTTGTGTTGACAGCCTAAGTGTGCAATAATTAACACTTGTTTAATGTGAGCCAGGCAATGCCAGTCCATCATTAAACTGTCAATTAGAGTCCCAGAGAGTTTACCAATAAATAAGAAGTGCACAGCTACAGTCTAGTAGAATTGCATGCTTTACCACTACACAGACCAGAACTTTTTATTCCAGTGATCAGGGCTTTCTCATAAGTAACTGGTTATATAATTCATTTTAGGTGTGTTTAATAGTAGGCCACAAATGGATTTCCGAAAGGTACTTTGTCAAGGCTGCCGATTCATTTTTCCTGCAAAATTGGTCTGCTTTTATACTGTTGCTATGGGTGGATGTTGTTTTTCACATTAGAATTGAAAGGTTTTTGACTAATCAACAGACAGTCTTCTGCAAGTCAAAACAGGCATGTACTGTATGGCACAACTTATTTCTAACACTCTCTTTTAATTGACAGGTTTGGCTATTTCTGTTTATTTTTAGTGATGAAAACAACCTTGTAAACGGTGTGCTTTTATGTGTGTCTGATGGGGAACTATGTTTTGTGCAGTCCAGTTCTTCCACACTAGACTCAGTAAATCATTTCTACATGGACCTTGCTTTGTATACAGTGCAATTGTCATGTGGGAACAAAAATGGAACCCTTCTGGAAACTGTTGCAAAACAGTTGGAAGCACAGAATTCTCTAAAATGTCATTGCAGTGGAACATTATGATTTATTTTTAATAAAGTCTGATTCAAACCAGTAATTCTTCTGTTTGAACAATTCATTAAAAAACTAGCTTATAAGAGAATCAGCCCTGATTTACAAGCAACAGCCCATAAAAATCACTTTGAATCGGACTATACATGCCGTGTTTTATGTTCATGATTCTCAAAAAAATACGGATATACTGGTCATTCATACTGGTCACACTAAATGTTTTTAATTCACGAAATAGAACTAGCTTCAATTTCTTAATTTCTTCTGACATTCGTTGTGTTGCATGCTGTTTTTTTTGGTGGAGCCTGCAAGGACAATTCAATTGAATGACATTTCTTGCCATTATTTTGCACTACACAGTATTTTTATTTTATCACATTCAAACAACTGCAAACTCACATTCACAGCTCAGGTAAAATAAGTTTTTCTTCTTTGCTGTGGCTCTGAAGATACTATCTATAAAAGGAGTGCAAGAAACAAAGTTGACAACACATAGTGTATTTTTTTTATTAAACACACAAGCCGACTGCAATTGCAATATAGTGGATATAGAGTATAGTGTCCGCGGAAATATGGTAACTATACGGGTAATAGGCTTACATATGACGTAAAAGCAGCATGACACTGTATGCATTTATATTATCTAAAGTAACCCCCTAAAGCCTGCCCTGCCTCATCCAAAATGTACTGCATTATGTTAGGCTGTAAATAATACATTGCGTCTTTCAATGATGGTTGTGAGCTTAATGCTCTTTTAAGTTTGCAAATGTTTAATGCTGCTGCTTACATTATACATTATAACCCTACAAATGAAAGGATCTAAGAATCTGAAGGAGTAAAATAGGAACTCGTGGAATATTTAAGGTTTTGCCACTGGGCTGGTTTTGATTACTTTTTAGGCTGTCTGTCTGTCTGTCTGTCACACAGACCAGCAACCCTGGGGTTGGTATTGTTTGTTAAGTGTGTTTTGATGCAGTATATGTAATGATTCCACATTCGCCCCTCTCATCTGGGCTCTGTGAGCCCGCCTGTCTGTTTCAGAGCGTAAATTATTCCTCTGCTCTTCCGCCTGCTGGCTGCTGCCTCTGCGTTACTGAGCCGAACTAAATGCATTTCAATGAGAGAACGGCTCCAACTTTTCCACACCTCAGGGGGAATGGGAAAGCGAAGGGTGCAGGCATATAAAGTTTTAAAGGAATAGTCATTATTTACTCACCTTCGTCACTTCGGACCTGTATGGCTTTCGTTTTTTCTGTTGCAAACAAAAGGAGAAACTTTAAGAATGTACTTGGTAGCTCTTTTACATAAAATTAAAACGAATGGAGCTTTCAAGCTTAAAAATGACCTGAAAGCACTATAAAATATCATAAAAGTGGTGAAAATGTTAACTGGCTACAATATCAAATCTGTCACTAGAGGCTCTCTTTAGCTCTGATGTTAAAGACTACAGACAGGAACAAATATTTCATTTTCAAAGAGAAACTAAGTCCATTATTATATATATATTCAGTTGGTTGCTTATAAAGCCTTTATTTTTATCTGTTTAACTAAAATAGCTAATAGACAAAAAGTATGTATTTTAAAAGCAATTATTTGTTAAAATGTTATGTTACTTTAGTCGTTTTTGTCACATTTTTACATTGTTAGTATTTATGAACAGTAACAATGTGTTATAATTATCTACTTTTATTTGGATTATCGAAAAAGTAGTGAAAAGTGGAAAATGCCATTTTTTTTTGACATTTCAGACGCAGTAATCGTTAATACAATAAATTGAAATATTTTCATTTTGTTAACCAAATGGTCATCAGTATAGATACAGTAGAAATGACATAAATAGTAACAATTCATCATTTTATAGACAGAAATTTAAAAGAAGTAATTTGTTAACAGTATCAAATTAATGTCACATCAGTCATTTTTGTTGTGTCACTTTTTGTCATATTCTTACTTAGTTTTAATGAAAAGTAGAAATGTATTATAATCAGCTACCTCTATTTGGATTACTGAAAAAGTAGTAAAAAAAAGTGAATCAAACTTAAAATTTTATCGACTGAAAGAAAGTAAAGGAGGATTAAGAATCTCCAATGACAACTGGCAGTGCTACATTGCTACAAGTGCCTGCACTTCAGCGTCCATATATTTATTGCTGTTTATCATACTTGCGAAATAAGTTGACACGATGTTTACAGTATGTACACAGCGTTTTAAATCATGGTGGGTGAGGGCGTTTTCAAACCCGTCTGGCCAATCAATGTCTACTGGTTAAACCCTGCTCTAGAGTAGGACCTAATTTGGTTCTCGAAAAAGGCAGTCTGGTAATAAAATCGCACCTAGTTCCTGCGGCTAATTAGTTCTGGTACTAAGAAAAGGCTCCTGTAGTGTGAAAGGCCCTTATGTTACATTTTTAACTTGTTATTTCACTCCCCGTGTAATGTACAGAATGGCTTCTTTGTGCACAAATAATTTTTCAGGCTCACGGCATTAGTAAGACTGTTAATGCCTCTCTTTGCTCTTAGAGTTGGTGCCAAATCAGGATGGAGGTTTCAGGCATGTGAGTCTGAGCCAAGAGCGCATGGCTACATTTTCAATGAACGTGTATGCAGTCACAAAATCAACTCTCTTCGATGCACTGAATCTTATCAAGAGCACTTGGAAATTCTCCTGTTTGAGCAGCCGTGCTTTTAAACCTCTAGAGCAATTAGCTTGAGTGTTTGTTGAAAATAATAGGAAGAAGATCACCACATATTGTTTCTCTTTAATTGCGAACCATCATGTTTGGTTTCAAGGTTGGTTTTTCAATGCACGCAGGAGAAAATTTAGGAAAACAAGCCCCTAGCTGTAGAATATAAAGCAGGAGGGTGTATGTGAAACACAGACAGCCTTTGTGCAGTTTATGTAAAGAAAAAGAAGAAGTGTCTGCCTTCTCTTTGTGCTCAAGTGTGTCTCCAATGTGCCGCTCTGTATTAGATTAAAACCTCCATTTGATTCTCTAAGGCTAATAAAAGTAGATCCTTAAAAAGCTCTCTATTTTCTCTCGTTTACAACCTAAGTTAAGAGTTCATTAGTGTCACCTCAGTGGTTCATTCATTAATTTAGGACCTTGTCCTTTTCATGCCAGACCGGTTGGCAAAGGAACAAATAGCTTGTTACTCTATTACTTTATTGGGACGAAGTGTTCTGTGCGTTTTTTTGGTCTTCTTTGATCTCTTTCTGCTCTATCAAAAAAAATCTCTTCCACTACATGTCCTGGGAATTCAGTGAACCATTCATATCTCACAATAAGATACATCTCACAATCAGTATCAAACAGTCTGATGCAGCCTGCGAAAATCGATGGAACACAATCAGTGTAGCCCAAACTAAGAGCAGATGATTGCGCTCTACCAGCTCTTCCACTGATTGTAATGACATCAAATAAAAGAGTATCAAAATGTAGGTTTTGTCATTTACAAGACTTTTTTCCACCAAGAACAAAAACTTTGATAGAGTGATATCACAACATTCTGATAGTCAATGAAATGTAATAACTGACAGTAATATAAAATATAAATAAGTATAGCATAACAGAATCTGATCTCTAGATGCAGCATTGTATTATCTTTCAATTAACACCGTATAAATTGCTCCAGTTTAAAAAAAGATTATATTTTCTATGTTCAATATTATGTCGAATACCTATTTGCCTGTAGACTGAAAACAGTTTGGTGTTGAAACAATTTTCACTTTCACTTTTCAACAGTTACTGACTATAAAAATGTCTGTGGAAGTTTGTTAATTGAAACATTTTACCTGATTTTTTTTTTTTTTTTTTTTTTTTCACATTTCTGAGGTTTTATCTTCCAGTTCTGACTTTTTTTCTCAGAATTGGTGAAAACACCAAGAAAATCTGAATTCTAAGTTTATATCTCTCAATTCTGACTTAATTCTGAGTTTATTGTTAGTTCTGAGAAAAAAGTCAGAACAAAATCAAATTGCCATAAAGGGCAAATAACACTGAATAAAACATAACATTTTGAAGTAGAAAAAAAATGAAATATTTTCTTGTAATACTGTAATCTTACAACTTCAAAAAAATAATTCTCTAGAGTGAACTGATAATCCTGTTGTTTGTTTATGGTGGGACAGAATAGCAACTAAAATTGCTTTCAAATATTGAGATTTACAAACCCCAACCAAAGGGATTTGTGAACCGGGCCATGTTATTTTCCACTCAGATTTCTCCACCGTACATAAACCATGGTGTATGACACAATTTATAATGACCGAAAAATAAATGATAAATTATAATCCCCTTCACGCACATACACATATGAAACATTCTCCCACATGCAATCATAATCTGGTGCACTCAGCGAGTGCAACTGTGCATGACCAATTTGGTGTGGTTTAGATCATCAAATGAACCATCACAGGTACTGATGTGAGAATTGAATGGTTTCTGGCTTTGTCACTTCCCCTGGTACAGGAAGCAGCTCCCTGTGGCCTTAATTATAGAGAAAGCTCACAACTCGAGTCTTTCACTGCCACACTGGCCCCTCTCTGTTTCTCTCTTCCACCCTCTCATCAGTTCAAACACCATCTCACCTTCTGCTCCAATTACCCTGGCAACTTTCTGCAGTGACACTGAGCTCAGAAATGGTGCTGTGGTCACTGTACGGCTCTGGAGCTCAATCTTGACTAAGTCTGTATGTAAACCGGGTCCAATTCATCTCTTTTGTGATAATTTGATTGGTTAATATTAGTTACTGAACAGCAAGTTGCAGCATATATTAATGTTTGTTATTGTATTTGTGGATATAGGCTATTGTTCACTGTTAGTTCATGTTAACTAATGTAGACAAAGTGTTGCCATTATACAATAAAGTCTATTAACCTGGTGGAGAGCATAATTTATCTGACAATAACTCAGTTCGGGGTCCCCTCCATCAAAATCAAATTACACGGGGAGATCGTTTTATCCTGCAGATAAACGCACAGGCAGTGTACAAAAGTAGCCCAGTTCCCCACTAAAACATGTACTTGGCAACACAGCACCAAAATGAAATGAAAACAAAAACAGTAAGTCAAACAGGTTATCTGAACACACACCCTCTGTATGCCATTGGACAAACAAACAGATAGCCCCGCCTTCAAACTCATGCTATTGGTCGAGTCACTGTTGCTGGTCGAGATAAAACAATCAATGTTTAAATAGCAAAGCCTTACTTATTGCTGTCTCTGCAAGGGATTTTAGCTTTACAATATATTAAAAAGGCATATTCTTAATGAAAATGTTTAATCATGAAATTAATAATTACAGTAAAAAATATCCTACAGTTAAAGCCTCAGGAAATAATGGGGAAATGGCCAGAGGCAACATGAGTCATCTATCTCTCACGAAGCTTTTTATGTCTCTGTGTCAGAGATACTTAAATATATATTTCAATTTTATATATGATTTTAAATATCAATTTGACAGTGGCTCTGGGCTCTAACCATGATATGATAATCAGACTTCTATCACTTCTATCACATACAGAAGAGTCATATAGCTCTCTGCATGATATCAACTATTCATTAACAACGCAGCTTTCATACTGCATGAACGGTTCATTTATATTCTTCTCCTCCAATTCATATTAGTCGAAAATAAACTCTGTACTTAACTGCGGTATGTCTCTGTGGTCTTTTTCTTGTCATGTAATTTCAACTCAAATCAATATTTCACGTCCATTTCTTTCTTTATTTAAGTAATCGTGCAAGTGGGCTAATGTACATTCAGATGGTCATTATCACAGAATAAACCTTTTCAAAGTGGTACAGGACCTGATCATAATGACCGGCTGAAAATTATACCTCCTTTTTTTTTCTAGAGTCTGAATATGGCACAGTTTCTTGATTCATATAATTTTGAGGAGGCCAAGCTACTGGTTGTAATTCTCATGCAGACTGAATTTCAATGAAAGAGATTTTTAGGGACGCAGCGGGAGATTGTTAAAGAAGTAACAAAGAACAACCGTTTTTTTTTTTTCTTATTCAAAACACTGGGGAGCAAAGAGAAGACGAAAATGGAAACAATATCAATAAAATGCTGGATTAAAATTACCAATAGCGCTTTCATTAAAGACTGAAAGATTTGGTTGTTCTGCTAATGTTTTTGATCCTCACAGCAGGGGAGATAAAACAAATGAATCGCATTAGCAGATGTAGCAACCCAAGCAGAACCGTGATATTTCATAGCAATAATACTCAGACTGACTCTCGCTAATAGGAAAGAATTTTTGACATTTGTGACACCACGTGTTCTTTCCAAGACTCAATGGCTTGCTGTAGAAAATGTTAAAGCATGAAAATAATGAAAATTATGTGTGAGACCGGATCAGATAAATGTTGTTTCTTAAGTTTCACTCTCAAACTGTTGAATAGAAGAATCCCTAGATAGATGAATGGATGGATGGATGGATGGATGTACGGACAGACAAATAGACAGACAGACAGATAGACAGAGATAGATAGATAGATAGATAGATAGATAGATAGATAGATAGATGGATAGATATATAGATAGATAAGACAGTAATGACACATACCAGTATCATATCGTATCATATCATATCATATCATATCATATCATATCATATCAGTATACGGAACATGTTTCCCTAATATCTCATATTGTTGTACTTTTATGATAAATGGCTTTAAATGTATTCATTCTGTCTGTATTTCATTCATAAATAGATTTGTCAATAAAAAGGTGGAACAAAGTTTCTCCATCCTTTACTGATAAAGGAATGCCTTACTAAATGAGTACTGAACCTGAGAATTCATTTGTAGTTTCTAAAAATATAAACTTGTACACGTTCTAAAGTTTAGGCATTGTATGCTGCCAATATGTTCAAATTGTAATTTTAAGTCAAACATACAAAAAATATATATGTGTATGCTTCACATACAAATACCTACAAATCCAAACGAGACAGCACTGGATGACAGGCCCGATAATCGTCACCAGCTCTGTATGTTGTAGGAGACTTTGGGGATCTACTTGTATTGCCTTGAGCTTGTTCTGCAGCTGGTGAGGTTGAAAGGTGTTGAAGGCTCTACAGAAGTCAAAGATCAGTCCTGACATTAGTGCCAGACATAGCCAGGTGGAAGGAAGCAGCACCTGTTGAGAAAGCAAATGAGGGCACCATCCACACCTGTGTGCCTGCAGTGGGACCGGGTCAGAGCTGTTTAAGGACCAACCTCTCAAAGGTCCTTCTGATGCGTGAAGTGAGACGAACTGATCTGAAATCCTGGCAGGTGCCGGGGAGCCCTGGAAATGCTCACAGTGCTCTCCAGAGTTGGGGTACCTACATCAAACTCGAGAAGGACAGCTGCACAAGAGAGTCACATCTGTTGAAGATAAGATTCAGCTCATTTTCTTCTCCACACAAGTCTGGATTGATGTCATGGGAGCAGACGTGGGTACAATTCTCATCAGACGAGAGTGAAAGACAGGCGCTAATTGCTTGGTCACATTTGATTCTGTCTCAGCTAAGTGAGCGCTTAGAGGTATTCTGGGATCTTCTGAAAGCTTTGCAGTAATTTCACTTTGTGTCTGCTTTCAAATTAAGGCTGTGGAATTTCTATTTTCTACCTTTTTATGATTTTTTGTATTTCTATTTTTTTACGGTCAAGAGAAAAATAGGGCTTAAAAACTCTCAAATAAATATTTTTTTTGTTTAATTCAGTTATTTGTACAATATACAAAACATTCATCCTAGCAACACAGCAATAAACAAATTACTGTAATATTAAAACTCAAGTCCTCTGAGACTATTTAAAGGAATAGTTCACCCCAAAATGAAAAGTTCTTAAAAAGTTGCTCAACAAACTCATTAACTCATCAGCATGAGGGTGAATAAATGTTCAACAAATTTCTATTTTTGGGTCACTTATTCCTGGGTGAACTATTGCTTTAACTACAACTGAATAAACACAGTGCAGTTAGAAATCCAAATAACAGAACCAAATTTCCTGCAGTTACTATTGCAATAGTGCATGCATGCTTAATACAAATATTTTACCATGTCATGCATGATGTTTATGTAAAACAAGAAAGAGAAAACCAATCACTCCACCGGAATCCGCTAAATTGCTGTTTTCTTTAGTAAAGCAACATAGACTGCTACTCTTTAATATAATATTTAATATAGAGCATTTTTTTTAACCTAAGTACATACAAGCTTCACTTTCCACTGTAATAATAACCACAAAAACTCATAAAAACTTTTCTAAACCCCGACATAGCAGAACATTAATCTAAACAAAAAAAGTCCCCCGCTCAAAAACACATAAAATAACATTTAATTACAATTTTTAGGCCTACGTTCCCCAGTCCTATCCAAGGCATGCTGTGAACTTTATGATTAGCACACTTTAAGTAAATTGAAAAAGGTGGGCAAAAACTGTTTTGGGTGTTTTTGAAAATCCAAAATAAGCTCTAAAGGGGAATAAAATTCACTAATTAAATGCACCTCCTCCACACTTCAGTGTTTGATAAACCAAATCTGCTACAACAAAAATGTTTGTGTGTGTGTGTGTATAGTCATGGGTGTCACAGATGATAATTTTGAGTAATATATGGTCAGTGGATAAATGTATCGGAGTATCAGCTTGTTGATGATGTATTTGGTTTATGCATGAAATGTTCAGGTTTACAGTACGCTGTAACAAACCACAGTTGAGCTGGACATGCTTGAATGTATTTCAGGAGTTTGTTTGCATTTGGTTTTGTCACTTCACTAGAATGGGTAGTGAACTGTGGGGAAGCAAAAGGGAGGAGGAGAGCACATCTAATAGCTGTGTGGGAGAGAATACTGCAACCGCAATGACAACTTAACAAAACATGAAATATAACAAACTGTAGAGCCGGATCGCCTCTCGTTAACACATTTTAACAAAATGAAAACTCCTGCTCAAGAGTTAGAAACGCTTCCTCTATTAGACACATGCCTTTTGTGAGTTATTTCAAATGTAGACATGTCCATAAGAGATCAAGGTTTGGTTGTTTAGCATGGTCCAGTTTGCCCCTGATAGTAGAAGTCATGACTACACCATCCGCACAGTTAACAAAAATATCATTTTTCTACTTGAGGTATGAAAATAACATCTTTGAAAAAACTTGTTTTTTTCCCCCCCTTGTGAACCTTACAGAAAGCATAGGGAAAGTTCAGTTTAATTTTCATTTATCGTTTGCAAGTTTAATTAAAAAATCAATTTTGCAAATGTTATTTGAACATTGTTTTTGAATGGTGACTGAATGTTCTGAAACAAGTAGTAACATTTAAAAACAGAAGAATTTCCATCTAAAATGTTTCAGAAAAACAGGTTTTAGAAACAATGTGTAAGTAAGTTTTTTTTTGTGCTAACATTTTCATAATGTTATTAAAGATTAACTTCGAATTAACATTCTATTAACATGATTGAAAGAACAATTACAATTACTTTTTACCAGTTTATAATTTGTTTTTGGAGGGCTCTTTAAACCATGTAATGGAATAATTATTAATTTTTTTTTTACCTATTGGCTGTTTTTAATTTCACATCACAGGCAGGTTTGCTAATGAAGTGATGTCTTTATGTGATTAAAGTCACAATGACATTTACAGCTCAAGTGACTGGTTTCAAAAAGTGGTCAAATGTGCATAGATATCATGCACAATTTGAGCAAGTGCCACTGAGATGAAAGCAATTGCCAACGGGTTGGTTTCTTCATATAGTACAGACCTCTTTGGTCTTTATAAACAATTATTATGATTAACATCAATTCTCATACATCTTAATTCCATAAAATGGCTGCAACACACTTGTCCTGTATTTCTATTTGTCACGTTGCCCTCTTTAAGAACAATACCAAGCTGCTCTCCAGTTCACAAAGTCTTTTGCATCTACGTGTGACAAACACATACAGTGAATTGCTTGCAGATTATATTATATTTCTGCTTATTAACTTTCTGAAGAGGTGTAATGAGGGCAGTAAGGGTATATTTGGTTAGTGAACACACGCTCTACTGCCTGGCTCATCTTAGGGAGCGAGATAGAGAGAGATGGGAGAAAAGGAGAGAAAGAGAGAGTGAGCGAGCCATCTGGACATCGCCTGCCTCTGGGGACAGGGGGCACCATATTGGGTCTGGCTCTCTCTTCAAGGCACATTTCACAACATTTGCCAAGAGACCCGGATAACAGCAGCACTGCGACCGAGACCGCTGCTTATAATTCATCCAAGCTGTTGGTTTGCATCTCACAACATCTCTCAATGTTAAAGCTGTCGGTTTCAGCACTCCTCCAGCCCTCTGGGTATTGATTAGGTTCTGGCACACATAATGGTTACAGGGATTAAGTAGAAGATGCCCAGATATGATCTATTGCTCGCATGCATGCATGATCACATGATCTCAGAAGTGCCGTCACTGCATGTTGTTTATCTAAGCATGGTGATTTTTCCCTCGCAGGGATTATATCAGTGTGTAGATAATATACTCTAAAAGAGCTCAGCTGTTTAGCCAAGATCTTCAAACCATTTGCTCTCAGGGGACATTGTATACCATGAAAATAGCCTTTTTAATTATCCAAGGGATTTAGCATATACTGTAAAATATAGAGCACTGTAATGTTTAATTTGGATTTCGTAATCTGAAGCCAACTTTTAGGCTAACCTGTGTCTTTTTTTGGTTGTTAAAATACTTTGTTATATCCCAGGTCAATGTGCACTGAGTATTATGTACTGTAAGTAAGCCCTTCATACATTGATTTCTTAAAGTAGTTTCCTACAAAATCACCTAGAATACCCTAGTAACCCCCTTGTAACCACAAAACGACATGACAGCCATATCTCATTACCAGACAGTAATAAACATCAGCAACCATGTTTAACACCATAGCAACACATCATAGGTGTTTCAGGAACAATGTATAAATAACATTCTTAGAATGTTATTAAAGACCACACAACTTCAAATTAATATTCTAGGTTACAGAGAACATGCCGAATGTCTTTGCAGAAACAAGATTGTGTTGTTGCAAAGTCAAGCGGAAAAAGACAATATGCTAGTTTACGTACCTGAGATTTTAGACCGGCAGAGCACGGAACAAAGCCATGGATTCCAGCTTTCTACATTCATGTCTGACGTGTTTATGTTTTATATGGCTTGAGAATTTAAAAAAGCCATACAAAATCCAATCTGAATGAAACAGATTTCCAGAAATGCGATTTGCATAGGATTTCAAACCACACATGAATGTAGCTTGAAATGGATTTGTAAAAATATGGACTTCATGTGATTAATTTACTGTTCACACTTTCTAAATTTGATTGGATTTCAACAGACCCTTTGCAAAGACCCGCCCCTCTTCATTACTTTTGCTATGTCTGACAAGCCATGCCACTCTCGTGCCACACATCATGTTCTCACGCAATGAAAAATACATTGTGAAGCCAAGAGGGAACTAACAATGCACTGACAGAAAAGACAGAACAGGTTACTTTCGGTATAAAACAATGTATCAGCTTTTCAAATTTTGTACAGTAATTCAAACAATGACTACCATTTAGAGGCTCTTTAATGAGTCATGACAGATCCCCTCATTTCAAGCGTCACATGAACTGATCATCTCTCCCTCTTTCCTGGTTAGAAATAAATAAACATGAACGAACATCAGAGGGTATCTTGTTTCAACCGCGGAAAGATGTCAGATTCACCATGGTTAACCTATTTTCCGGTCTCGTTTGTTTGTTTGGATTTAGACCGACAGGCTGAACAAGGCCAAAATGATCAAATTGCATGTGATTTGTACTGTTCACTGAAGAAAATTCGGGGATTTGAGCCACATTTTCTTGCAGTGTGAACATAGCCTATGAGTACCACTACATTTTACTCAGAGTGCTTAATTCTGCTAGCTTGAATATACTTGAACAGGATATAGGAAATATAGAAAATCACTGAAAATATACTGTAAGTCGGAAACAGTTTTGATTACGCATCAGCTGTTTTGTTTGCCTTTGTCCTACGAGGTCAGTTTTGCTGCATACACAATGACCTGTTTCCAAATGCTCTGTGACATTTTGTTGCTCTCGCAGTGTGCATGAGTCGTGAACAAAAGCACAGCACACAGCAGATGAAGGGTAAAGGAAAGCACAAACACAGGCCATTTCCGCAGGAAACACTCCGCCAGTAGCGAGCATCTCAGAAATTCTCTTTTCTCTCCAGTGATAAAGGCACGTCTATTTGAAGCTAATTAAATGCAGGCTAGTGGCTCGATCTCCCACTTCTGAAGGGCTGCATGCAGAGGGTTTGTTTCAAAGCGCTGAGATGGAAATTGCGTCTTTATCTTGTTGTTGCAGTGAGCTGCAAAGGGCTCTGTTCATCCAACCACACATTACACTTTGTGGATACAGGACTCAAGGAATCCCGAGCCCTTGAGGGGAGGTACCTGTTAGCGTGTGAAAACAAGGAGGATGTATGTTTGCGTATAGTGCGAGTGAACGGGTGGGTGGCTCGCGGGGTTAAATACAAGAAACATTTGTTGTGAAAAGGCCTTGTGAACTCTCCTTTGATGAATCAAGATATTCCTTGCGGCGACTGCGTACTTATAATAATGACTTTCAAATAAAAAATCGCATACAGTACTTTGATCTAAGCTACATAAATGAAAGAAATGTGCCGGAAAAAAAGATAATTCATAGATAAACAAAAGTGGCGTATGATGATGAGGATGGAGCAGGCAGAGCACAGCTGCTCAGTGGTGGATCTCTGAAGTGCTGTTGCCATGGAGGAGCCGTTTCTAATGCAGCGCTAGATTCATGAGTCATGCTCGACTCCGTTATATGTTGAAGGAGTCGAAAGGGGTCAAATCATGAGAAACCGAAATGTCTTTTTGCAAGTCTGATGTACTGTGAAAACATATTGGTAATTTCAGAAGTCAAAACCTGCTGCACAAAGACTGTTCTGCAAGAACACTTCGTTCTGGGCATCGTGCAGCATAGTTTTTCAGATTTTTAGCTTTATAGAAATGGATATAAAACCTAAATCAATCTCTATGCAAGTACACAGAAACCTTTAACAAGTTTTTTTTGTTGTTGTTGCATTTTTTACTTAAAGCTGCAGTAGGTAACTTTTGTAAAAATACATTTTTTACATATTTGTTAAACCTGTCATTATGTCCTGACAGTAGAATATGAGACGGATAATCTGTGAAAAAATCAAGCTCCTGTGGCTCCTCCCAGTGGTCCTATTGCCATTTGCAGAAAATCATCCGCTCCCGGTAAGAAACAACCAATCAGAGCTGCAGTCCGTAACTTTGTTTGTGTTCAAAATGTAGAAAAAATTATATAATAAGCGAGTACACCATGAATCCATTTTCCAAACCGTGTTTTTAGCTTGTCCTGAATCACTAGGGTGCACCTATAATAAGTGTTTATATTCAGACTATTTTAGATTGCTTCGGGGATACCGCGGCGGAGTAACCCAGTGCCTTTGTGATTCTTCATAGACATAAACAGAGAGAAGTAGTTCCGGTTACGATGTTCTTCCGCAAGACGCAAGCAGTTCTGTTTATTAACCGCTAGAGCGTCAAAAGTTACCTACCGCAGCTTTAAATTAGATCACAATGCAAGTAAGCCGTATTAAACAGTTTTAGAAGTACCTAGCAATTAAGCAAGTTAGTTAATGTCAGTATGAATACCAACTTGTCTAAATTACATTCATGTTATTGGCACAGGCATCTGAAGGGAACTTTATCGCCCCCTTGAGTACTGAAGTTTGCTGCGTCTGCCTTCGCATACCAGCATAAAAAAAAAAAAAAAACTCTGTTACGCCAAGTGCGCCATCAACTGCCAAATCACACAGAACCTTTCCATCTTTATGACTGTCCTCAAACATAAGGCCCTTTTGCTCTGCTCACATAATTAAGATGAGATTTATCTCTGTAGCAACACCACTTTCTAAATGAGTTTCTGACATTTTCCTGACATTTTGCTTCCTCAAGTGGCCCAAACACAAAATCCCCACCCTGCAAAACACAGCTGTGCCAATTCCCCTCGCTGCGGCAGTGCAACGGAGAGATGTCAACTTGATAGACATTCACAGACTCAATTATACTATATTGATCTCCAAGGCTAAGAGGTTTAAACAACATAGACTAGCCTCAAACGGCTAATAGTCAATGTCACTGTCAGCAAACATGACAATCTATCCACACACACACACACACTTGGTTTTACAGTAACAGCTTGCTGCAAAAGCGAACTTGGCTGCAGTTACAGACAATTGGCGGTGGAAAGTAATGCAAATCCATCTCGTTTTGGCCAATTGCAGGTTCCTATGGCTATTATAACTGCTAATGCGTGCCCACCTGTGCCTATCTTGAGTAAATAAGTGCAGAGCTGGAAGTGGCATTATGGTTGACGGAGGAATTTGCCGTGCACCACTGAACCACAGCTGCTGCCCTCTTCCACATGTGTTTACACTGCCTCAGTTTGATTAACAACTAGTGATCCAGAACGCCTTATGTCTGACTCTGAGAAGTTACTTTCGTTCTTAGTTTACTCAGCGGTGAATACTAAAAAAACCAAGGAGGTTACATTTGTGCAAGAAAACAACACTTGCAGTTGTAGTCTGCATTCTGGAGCTGTCAAGTGTCAAGTGTTCTAAGAACGTTTCACTAATGCTCCAATTGAAGGCTCGTACTACATGACTTTTCAAAACATGTCTTTGACCAATATACATTGCAATTTTTTATGAAACCTGTCAGCTCAAATCTGAAGACTTGCAATGACTTTTGATAATGAGCATCAACTTCTGTAAATCAGGGCATAATTTGATTAGTGTATTATAGCCTTAAGTTATGAAAATATTTCTTACTGCTCTTGGAATGTTCAAAAAGTCTAGTGTTTTTTCAATTTTTTAAGCATTTTTCTTTTTTGTGTTGAATGAGCATATGGCGGTTAGGTATGTTTTAAAGCATGGCAGCTGATTTGACCTGGTCCCTAGTTGGTCATGAGCTGGTTATAAGCTGGTTCTGAGCTAGTACTGAGCAGGAGCTAGTTGCTTAGGATCAGCTCATAACCAGCTTATTACCAGCATAAACCAACTCAAACCAGATGTCATGCTTCAAAACACACCTAACCAACATGGTTGCATTGTCCAAATTCTGTCTTATGTATATTACGTAAAGCAATGCATTACATAAATTTTGCATGAATTTTCTCATTTGGACTGGGCATGCTTTTTTGTTTTTATATATATATATACTGTATATATACTTTTCTTTCAGTGCCGTTCATAACTTTGAAAGAACCTACTGTAACTACAATGTTAGCCAATGTTCTGCTCGGATGTTGCGGCTGTATGTTGTATAACACAAATTTTATACATTTTCTTGGTGAAGGGTATTTTTAGGACCTCTTCTTTGTTTCCATGGCAAAATCATGTCCACTCAGGCCCTGGGGCTGAAATATATTTCAGAATACATATAGAATCTTATCAGGTGGCCGTGACCTTCTGAATAAGAAAGCACAAATACATAAACTATGACTTATTTGGTCCATAATTTAGCTGATGCCCGTCTCTTTAGCTCTCTGCCTTATTGGGAGGTGATGTGTTAGATTCGCATTTTATGATGTATGTAAACTGTATGTGTGTGTGTGCCCTGCAGCCAGCTGCCCAATCCGCTGTGTACAAATGCATAGATATTTTCAACAAAGAACCCTGTAATGAATCTATGCAACTCTGTGATTTTTTTTTCGTAGCAAAGCCTGCTTTTTTCGCTGTCTTGTTTATGCCAGCCTGATTTTAATCACACGTCTTGTTTCATATTCACTCTCATTGGAGGCTGTTTTGCAAAGCGTTTTTACACTTTGATCCTACCCGAGCCGATGTTCCCTCTGGAATAACAATGAAGACGTATTAACAAATTAAAGATTTCTTGTCACAGATATTTGTACCTTTTTTAAACTATATAAAAATCTCTTTACATACAGTGTCTGCTTACTGTCTTTTATTCAATTTACCCAGTCACACATGGCAAAAACGCTCTTTTCTGTTATTGTGACAAATTATTATCATAACAGAAGTCTCATTTTATCTCGACCTCTGTGGCCGCTGCAGGATTGACATCAAAACGAAAAACAGGAGAAAAAGAGAAAAATAATCGAGCCGCGAAGTGCAATCCAATTTGGCATACCAGCACAAAGATGGCCGAGTGCCCTGGAGAAGACAAATAATATTAAACACAGCGTCAGTATTTCCAGGAAAATGCATTTTGAGAGATGTCCTGAGGCAATGCAGCCCTGTTATTGCACTAAAGTGAAGTTAGGATGCCAAAAAGTATGCTAGCTGTTTTGCAAGAGTAAACTATAAGGCAGGAAAAGAACATTTACTCCTCACTGGCTAATTCTAATATCACTGAGGACTTCAAATGTTGCTGCTCTTATTGTGTATAATGAATCAGTGCACATTACACCAAAGATAAATCTATTTACACAATCAGAATGTAATAATTTACACATTAAGATATTTCATCTTTGTTTCAGATAAAAGCATCTGCCCAATATATATGTAAAGGTTTTAAATAGTTTACAGTTGATTAATCTAATAATAATGATTGCATTTACATAAACTGACATTACATTCAAGTTGTACATTTTAGCAATTTTTGCATTTTGGGAAATATGAACTATGACTTTAGTGGTGTTAATTGTATTTTGACAAAAAAAAAAAAAAAAAAACAAACAAACAAAAAAAAAAACTTGGAAGTTGAGAAGCCATAGTTTCAGGAATATTTGCAAATTTTCAACTAATGGTTGTTTCAAGTGAAGTTTCTTAGTTTGTATAACTTGAAAAAGTTGTATAGAGTTATATCAAGTTGTATAGAGCTATACAAGTATGTACTTACCGAACCGAAAGTGAAGAAACTTACAGAACACTAATCACTATAAGGGTGACTAAAATATAACAACTTTTGCTGGTAAATATAATCAAGAACACTATATGGAGCTAGAAAAAACCTATTCATTCTAATTAACAAATACTTGTCATTATACATCCATGCATTAATAAATAAAATAACTGTTCAAAGGCATCATTCGCAAACTTTGTATGTGTTTGCTGTTTAATAATATGTTTAAATTTTCATGTAATATCAACTTCCAACTTTTCCACATTCAATAGTTCAATCAATCTTTTAAATAGAGTTTGTCTAACAAAATGGATGTTGGATGCTGTTTGAGCTAAAGCAATAATAAATAATAGGTCACACCAATAATAGCAAATAATGGCAGGTCTTAAAAAGAAGTTTGACCACTTTGACAGTTGAGATGGTGTGGAAGGTAAACTTGACCTTCATCCTCCAAATCTAGACAAAGAGTGTCATACAAATCCAATGCAAACTTGCATCCAGGTCAATAAATAACCAACAAATAAGGTGAAGCCTCATCCTACATTTGATTCTCATAGAATATCCTGCTTCATTTGGAAACGCATGGAAATAAAATTAGTTTTGAATGCCATTTCACATACTTTAATGCAGGTTTGTGCTGGTTTACTGCTGTGCTTCTGACTTGATATGCATCGCAGGCCTACCTCCTCATTCATAAAAAGCATATTTACACAAATACAGAGAAAAAACGGAATTGATTTTCATATGCTACTAATTGCAGCTAAAAAATGTATATTTAAAATTTTATGAAGGCGTCAGAAAATGACTACACACATATGTAGGAAGTGTCCTGAAGGCCTGGCTGTAGGCGGGTGTCGGGTCTCATTCTCTGCTCCAGTGTATGAGCATCTCTGTGAGAGTGTGTTTTCCGAGTGAATGCTCAGAGTGAGGTGGGTTGAGGAGCAGATTTCTAACACTCACATGCTTATGGGCTAGCGGCTTCCTGCAGGGGCCAGCTGTAATTTTTATGCGGTTACTTCCTTTCTATATGTCTCTTTCTTCATCCAAATAAACAACCAGGAGCTGTTGTTGTCTCTGAAGAAAGAATCCACTAACATTTACTAAAATGAAATACACCTACTTGTAGCATTGTTCATCGACAGACATTGTTTGCAAGGTTTTGGCACCCTATTCAAAGAAATTATGCAAACCTGTTGCTGGATTCACAAAACATTCTTATAAACTATTGTATTCTTCTTTTTCGCTAAACCAAAAAAGGTAAGAATATGTTGTATTTCTAAGAACATTAATTTAAATTCTTGAAGAAAATAAAGAGATGCTGAAAGGGTTATTATAATTAATTAAAACTAAAACTAAAACTTAAAAATGGAAACGGAAAACAAAAAATTAAACTGATTGAAAATCAAATCTGGATGTTTAATATATTTTTCATTTCTTTACAAACATTAGGTGTAATATATAAAGCATTTTATTCCATTATTTTATTCCATTTTATATGGATTATATATATGATTATATATATATATTTATATAAAAGCTTCAAAGAACTTTTTTTTTTGGTTCCATTAATTGCAGTTAGGAACATTCTTGAAAACAAATTGTGCCCTTCAGCTGTAACGGCCACAAGAAAGAAAGGCCACACTCATGATTGCCTGTTTTTCCACGGGTGGTAATAATATGACATTAATGCACCAAGCAAACAGCACTGAATTTTGTAAACAAGACACATTCTATAATAAAACTAATTTACATAGGAGATGTGTTTGCACTACACGCCATGCATTTAGTAGCTAATTTACTAGGCTAAACTAGATAGAGGGTGGCTTGCAAAGACGACTCAGATTTCTGCACTGAAATATTGTGTTTAGTGATTTTTTTTAATCGTTGTTTATCTTGGAGTTAAATATATTCTTTTTTTATTTTTTATTTTTAATATGAAGTGATTCTGGCAGTTAGTTTTATAGACCCCATCAACATATTCAGCCAGGAAGTGTTTACTGTACGTATATAAATTTCTGTTTTATAATATAATTCAGGCCATTTTTTGTGTTGCCAGATTTGAACCAACTCGAGCAGCCATTATATCAGGGCTTTTAGGAGCAATTCAAAACAGAACACCGCAGGTGCAAATGCATGCAGCACAGTCGGTGGTCTGTAATGCTGTACAAAGTTTCTCTGAAGGCTTGTTTCCTCCATTTCTGCCCCCTTATGGAGTTTAGTTTCCTTGCCACTGTAGCCTTTGACTTGCTTATTTGGGGTCTCGTTAATAACAGCAATATTATTGACTGGACTGGACTGACATTGTTGGATGAAAATGAAACTTGAACTAATTTAGCTGAAAAATGACACTATTGTCTTTGGTGGATCTGCTTTATAGCTGAATTAGCTGCCAAAAATAAATCTAAACAACATTGAACTGACTCGAGCTGAATAACTCCACATCTTCAGTTAAGCTACTTAAAGCTAAATTGAAATAATTTCACAATTGCTGAACTTCACACAGTTATTGAACTGAACTGAATCAACAGCAAAATGACTTGAGGTGAATATTATTGTCCCATATAGCAGAATTTGAATGTTTAAAGTTTGCATTTTTGATGTTGATAATACAGTTTAAAACTGTGAAGCTACTTTAAAACAATCTCTCTTGTATAAAAATAGAAAAATAAAGGCTACTCGACTTAATATAATTCAAACATTTTTATTAAAAGAATAATATTAAAGCAGAGGTAAGAATAGTTCACCTAAAATGAAAGTGATCTATTAATTTACTCACTCTCAGGCCATCCAAGACAGGTGACTTTCTTTTCTTTCTTCGGCAGAACATTAAAGATAGTTTTTATCTGAATTCGTGGTTTTTGGCTTCTGATATATTGAGTTCCTATGAAGTGAAATAATCAGTCTGTGCAAGAAAAGGAACATTATTTACAGCATTATTATCTATAATCAATAGCCTCAAGCAGGCAGTCCTGGAGTGTAAGCTTTGTCGCATGATGACAGAAATTACATGTGAACTAAATCCATTGTAAAGACCTCCATTTATCATCAAGAGCTGCAGGTATTAATTTGACTCTCAAAATGATGGAACCCATTGACTTGCACTTCATGAATCAAGGACCATAGATTCGGCTCAAAACATCTTTAATGTTTTACTGAAGAAAGAAAGCTATATTACATCTTGGATGTCCTGAGGATGGGTAAATTAACAGCAAGTTTTCATTTTTTGATGAACCATTTCTTTGATGCTACTGACATTTTTGAGTGCTCAAAAAATGTTTGCATGGATTACAAAATCCTGCGCATGTAATTTTAATATCAGGATCTTAAAGACGACAAAACATGGTAATTATGCACTTGCATGCTTCATTCATTCTCACACTATCGTCTGTTTTATATCTTCTGGCCCAGACATCTTAGAGCACCATGATTCGTCGTAATTAAGTGTAACGATCTCTTAATCTGGGCATAAACCCCAATTACGCTTGTATTATATAGACTTAATGACAGATGCCTCAGGGTGGATAACTACCAGAAATGCCATGGTAGAGTGAAGCAGTGCATCCTCAACTCTTTCAACATCAGCATCCCTCAGAACACGCTCAAGTTCCGGTAGAGAATACATGAGAATTACATGCACTGCAGCCATATGTTGCCTTAAGTGATGGCTTCCTTCGTGGTTAGCACTGATGGATAGATCATGCGGGTATACTGGAGCTTGATACAGCAGGCCAACAGCAGAGATATTGCCATAATAACGCAGTCTCTCAGGACCGTTCTGCATTCGTGATTTGATGTTATGGCCTTATTGATCCCATAACCGCAAGCACATTTCACGATGAGCAAATATGTACATAAATGTCACCTAGGAATCACAGGACAAGATGCCAATGTCCAAGTTAAATAAAGATTGCAGGCTTTTTGGCCATTAATGCGGTTGTTCCAATTGATAAATTATAAATCAAAGTTACGATGGAGGCAGAAGCCTTGAGGTCTTGCAGGATCTCACTGGGATGTCTTCTGAAATGTAAAAGAAAAATGCTGTCAGAGCTGTAAACATCAACCTGTAACAACAGCACTTCAGGGATCAAGTCATAGACAGCAATGCGGAGAAGCAGCAGAGCTGTGTGATTTTTGCCTGAAGCGAGGAACGTTTCATTGAAAACGGGAACGCCGGTGTTCTCTCTCGCTCCAGGATCACAGGTGTTAAACACAGTGTTAACAGGCTATTAAGATTTTGAAAGAAATAATGATTGTGAAATATAATTGCAAGAAAAATGAACAAAAACTAAATATTTTATGAAAATTTAGGGAGAGTTTATGTGTATCGAAGCCTGTTTTCGTTTCAGTGTAAAACATAAAAAAGGAACTAAAGTCATGAAAAATAAAAGTAGTGTTAATTTTATGAGAAATTAATTCACTATAAATGAACATATAGTTAGAATTTTGAGAATCGAAAATGTTACAATTCTCAATTATGACCCAAAATATTTATGAGGTTTAAAATCTGAATTATGAGGTCAAAACTCGAAATATCTTTTCCCTTTTTGTCTTTGTGCTGTGCTGTCAAAGGCAGCAGATAGAAAAAAAGAATAAATATTAGTATATAAATTATGATTATATTATTAATATTATCAAATACAATATACTGTAACATATCTGCCATTGGTAAAATAGCAACTATAATTAAATGAAATATTATTTAAAGGTTTAATATATCAGCTACTTGCAAAAAAGTTATTTTTTTTACTGTGAAGCAGACATGAGAGCTATGACATCAAAAGCAGCACATAGAAAAATATAATAAATAATATAATAAATAATATTTCACAAGTCCATTTGACAACATATATATATGGCACTGGTAAAATATCTACTGTAATACAAGTGCAATTTAAAGAAACAATGGTTACAGTAAGGTTTCATCTGTAACATGTTATTTTTTAAAAATACTTTTAATGCATGCACTAGCTAATGTTGATTCCAACCTTTACTAATTCATTATTAAAACCAAATTAGCATATATTAGTGTTATTTAATGAAACGGAGCGAACACTGAACAGCTGTATTTTATTAACTAATGTTAACTAAGATTAATAAATACTGTAATAAATGTATTGCTTGTTAGTTATTGTTAGTTAATGCATTAAACAGTTAACAAATGGAACCTTACTTTAAAGTGTTAACAAAATATTTACTATTTAAATGTTGCTTGCATTCTAAATGGCTATCAATGATCCTTTTTGCACCAAAAGGTGTAGTTACAATGTACAACAGGGGCAAACTGGACCGTGCTGACCAGCCAAACCTTGACCCTTTGGATTCTCTCACCAGTGAGTGTAGATCGAGCGAGGAGCAGGAAATGGAAAAGCTGGAGTGCATCTGAACAGGTTACAGACCACTTTGAGCAAGGAGGGGAAATTACTAACACTGTACTCCACATACACATTGGTAGAGAGAGAATCCATGAGAGAAAGAACGAGAGAGAGAGAGAGAGAGAGAGAGAGAGAGATAGTCCTGTTATTCCTAAATAACTATACGCCATAACGAATGAACACTGAATCTCCTTGAGTTTCTCAGTAATTGGAAGCGAGCGATGTCGTGCTCTGCATATTTGCCAGAAGCATAACAGACTTTATTAGGAACCATAAAAACACCATTAAAATTCACAACTCAGGGAGCCGGGCCTAGCCCATGAGACTGATGAATTACTACTGTTCACTGAAAGTGACCATATTCTTTTGCTCTTTCATCTTATAGGACTTCGCTGCTATATGCAACCAGTTACATCCATCATATGGATTCATCTTCTCCACTGGCTACGAGGAGAACCAACTTGACAATAGATCGGTTTATTTGTGAAAAGCAGACTGCTTCAGTATTAGAGGAAACAAAGAGCAAAAACACACACTCAAAAAAATATCTTTCACACATTTGAGGTCAAAATGAAACAGCATTTTTGTTTTTGCACTATAAGTTCTACCATGTATTTCCGTGATGTATCATGACGTATTTCCAAATACAACTGAATATTCCAAGGTAATAATGTAGATTTTAGCTGGATGGTGCAGTCTATTAAGAAGGATTACTAAACAACTAAAACACCACCACCATCATTTTTGCCATTAATCAAAGAAAAGATGTTTCGGAGGTGAATTAACGTACCAATGAATTGTGCACAATAAGAATGTTTACTAAGTCGATTAATTTACACTTTCTGATGACATGAATCATGATTTAAAAAGTATTAACTTAATTTTTATGCATTTCTGAGTTAAACAGAATATTTGGTAAGAAAAAAAATATATGTTTGGATCAAACAAAAATACGGTTTTATTGACAAATTTTGATTTTCTTCAAGAACAAAAGTGTTTTACAGATTTATGTTTTCATAAAAGAAGATTTAGATTTAAACTACCGTTTAAAATTTTGGGGGTCAGTGAGTGTTTCTTTTTTCTATCTTTTACTTTAAATTTGTAAAAATGTACTAAATTGATCAAAAGTCACAGTAAATACTTTTATATTGTTATCTGAATGTAATGCCTGATAAAGCAGCGTTTGTGAGCAAAGTGCTGCTTTGTGTACAGCGGGGGGAAACCACTATTTTTACTGCTCCAAATGGAGCACCTAGTGGCAAAAAATGGATTTGCGCTTTCATTCAGACCAACTTTTCCTGTGTCTGCAAGTGGGCTGGCAATATGCTAATCTTTCATGTTGACATCAACATGAAACGGCTTGGGATTCATTAAAAAAATGACTAGTTTCAATGATTCAGAGTCAACTCTTTCTTTTGAGAGACAATAACTTTATACACAGTGCACTTTCAGATTTAAAACTTTGCATGATGTTTTCATTCACTTAGAGCTGTATTACAGACTGCATGAAAGGTATTCTTCAAAAATCCATAAGAGGGGTACTTTATGCAGCAAATCAGCATGACCCCCAATATAGAGAGAGTCCCCAAAACCTTGTGCACATTAACATGAACATACCCTTTATTTCCTATCTAGGTCAACACTCCATCGCAGATGTCAATTTACAGTCAAAATAAAGTATCGATAGAAATGATATATCCATTAGAGACAGACATTAAAAGCAGAGAGTGAAAGAGACGCCCCCAGAGAGGAAGGGACAGATGACATCCACACATTGTTTTCTAATCTTTAAATCAGCCATGATTAGAGTTGACGGCATCAGTGCATTGCCATTCTCAGAAAGAGCTCAACAGCACACAATCCATATGGTCAAACCGCGTAAGGTCAAATCTACAGGATACATCAGTCATCTGCTGCTTCTCAATTCCATGGGAAAATATGTCTTTTTACAGAGATCCCGAGCTCTACAGAGATAGGTGTCTGCAAATCCTTGGCCTTTCATCGATGACATGTCCTTGCTCTGAAGACGCATTTGGGGTCCTTCGAGATGGGTCTTATGCAACAGCCTTGCCGCTCTTCGCGAGGAATTTACGTAATCTTAGTCTGAAAGGTACACGAACAGTCTCCTCTGACGGTTTAACTGAATGGAAAGCAAGTGAAATGTTCTCCTAGCTAATGCATTTTGAAATCAAAACTTAAACAGTTCAATTATGTCAAGGTTTGATTGAAAATGTTGCTGGTCTCCAGCTGTGAGACTCGATGACCTGCATGTAACTGTAGAGACGCTTGACTGACTGCAACCATGGTGCACAGATTCCATTTCCTGTTGGAGGGTGACGGGGAGAGGGGCAGCTGATATCTTTAGCTCCAAAATGAGAGGATGGACACAAATGTGTGGGGGCTGATGGATGATTCCTGTTTGGCGTCGCTCCTGTGAATGTCAGCAAACCTGTGCACACACAAAGAGAAAACCATCGGCGGGGACATTAGGGAAATGCATTTTGCGGCTGATCAAAGGCAAGAAAAAAAATGACATGCATTACCTTTTCCTGCCTCGCCTTTTCATGTTTGATGATCTTGTGGCTCTTTTGTTTGTGTTTACTTAGCAAATGATGATTTTTATATGACAGCATTCTGAAGAGCGGCTGCTTTGAAAGGCACATGCTTTTTGGCCGAGGGTGAATGCCTGTGTTCTTTAGCATGAAAGTCTTAGTGAAATGATTATTTGTTACACGGGGGCCTTTTGACGTGGCTAAATTCGTCTTGCGGCACCATTAAGTTTTTAAAGGGAAAATTATGCCACCCGTTGTCTGTCTGAGTGTTAATTCGCATTTAGAGAATTATAATGGAATATGTAAATGCACATCGCCTGTGCACTAATCAGCATTGTTTCCTCCGAGCTGGTGTCCTGCTAAGATATTCAGTTATTTTAAATACAATCATGCTTTAGTACAGTTCTCTGCTCTGTTTTAATCAAAGTGCATAATTAAGCTCTCTTTTGTGCTTTGTTTCTGCAGTAGTTGTGATATTCTGCATAGAAAATCTCACACTCTCTCTGTTAAGGGTTCGCACACTTTTTGACCAGTGAGTTGATTGACAATGATTCACTGAAGAATCTGTTATGCCAGTTCATTAAAAATACTTTAATTTTTTTTATTTTATTTTTTACTAAATTCAATTACAAACACTGTGAAAAAAAGAATTCCACCTATTGCAATTAAAACGTTCAGTTGCTGTGCCTTCATTTTTTAAGCATGGCTGCACAATTCATTTCAACTTAAATTATATTAAACCGACTTTAAAAAGCTGAATATCATATAATTTAATAAATAGATAAATTAAATTAATTTGAGTTCAAGTAATGGCTGCCAAGTTATTTTTAAAGTGAATTTGAGTCTGAGGCTTAATCTCAAGTCCCAATTAAATTTGGAAGAAAAAAAACACAGTATCTGAGTCTTAAAACAACAAAAGTCTAATTCTTCAAGGAGAAGTTTTCTTTTAGACAAGTTTTACTAAAAACAAATTCTAGAAATTGACTTGGTCATTAGATTCTGCATTAGCATTTTGTATGATCACTATAGTTTACAAGCAATTTTTACAGTATACATCAATAATACTGAAGACTCTTTTATGAATTTAGCAGATGCATTGAATGAATGCATTCTAGATATTGCATAAATATAATCAATTCACTCAATGTCTGGGAAACTAAAAAATGTTCCTGGCGTTGCAAGTGCCACGTTTTAGCTAAAGAAAAGTTTATGGAAGAGCATAAACAATTAATTCACTCTAAAAATTGATCAGTTAAAGTATTATTTTTAAGACCATTATATAGGATAAATCTCTTTTCCAAAAATAATTTTCATAAAGGGAACAGGCTTTTAGTGTTTTGTGTGCCAACCGACTGTATATTTATCTCCACTAAGCTAAGTATTCAGTCAATTATCAAAACACAGTAACATCAGCCATAATTTAATAGGTAAATTGAAAACATTATGCAATTATCTAATTTTTACAGCAGTAAATTTGGGAACCATTGAGTTAAAGCTACTGGGATATGTAAATCAGATATTCCCCCAAGTTACTCGAATACATTTTTAATGCACATCAATGTAATCAGAACACAATTTCGTACATTCCAGTTCCTCTCTAAGTAAATATTTATGGCGATCCCTCTTTGCCGTTTCTCCATCTCTCCGTGATTGCATGCGATACACACGGCATTCTTTTAAGGGGAAAAGGAAGCAACATGCTGGAAATGTTGATAACACTGGCATGAACCAGAATCGCCATACAGAATTTCATTTCCTAGAACCACCGCGGAGCCATAAAGCCTACAATCCTCCCTAGAAGTCTTACACAACAGCTTCCCTCTGAGATGTTCCTTAAGTGCTCACTCTGGACCCTTTTATAATAGAGCTTTTCAATAAAAAGTCTTCCCTCATGACTAGCTTTTTAATAAAGTGCTTTTCTCAGAAATAAAGGCATGTGCAACTCAAATATAGCTCTGGCTGTTGGAATAACACTGACGTGAAAAGGCATTGTTTCCCAAAGGACACTTTTCAACAAAGGAAAAACGAGGTTGGTGGCGGTTTTAGAGCAATATTCAGCACATTATTTTGCCATGTAATGAAAAGACCGGAAAGCTATTGCTGCGAAACTGACAGGTGCTAATTGCCTCAAGGATTAACATACATTTATGCTAATTCCTGTACTCATATTACCCTTCTGCACTGCAAAACTACAGTCTTTCCCAAGCCATGCACACTCAATGGGAATCGCTAGAAGCATGACGGAAAGACAAACAACAGCTGGCATGTAAATATATCTTGTTAAATATAACCGTATCTCCTTCTTTGCTACCAACGTGCCATCTGCAATCACTACTGAGGCAGAACACGAGGGATTTTGGGTTTCAGCTCACGTCCCACAACATCATCTTCTCCCTTCATCTCTCGATCCGCTGCAAAAACCAGAGCCCCCAGCTGCCCTCTAATCCAGCTTTAGCCCTTCCGCTGATCAGGTGCGTCACTCTTAACACAACTTCATCAGCACCGGCGGGGCACAATTGGCTGGATAAATGATAAGATTTCCACTCGATTTCTGCTCTACTTTATTCCACCTCTGTACCTGTGCTCTGTATCTGTCATGTTGCTTTAAAGCCAACGCTGTGATACAACTCTTGTAGGTTGCAGTGTTTTGTCTCCATTCTGCTTCGGACCCGCTCTGGATGATTGCCGTCTTTGCATATAAGATTTCGAGATAATGATGGCTTACTAATGAAAAGCAAACAAAGCAAGATAAAAGATAATCTTACTGAAGCACCACTCACCTCCTCACGGCAATCTGAACTCCTTTAGGACGGCTCCTTGGGCAGAGGCTGTAAAAAAAGAAATAAAATGAAATGAATAAATATATAAATATATATATGTTATATAGCTAAATTCTACTAAGTAACATGAAAAATACATCCATTGACTTTACAGTCATGCAAAAGATTTCAGGCGGTTGAGAAACTCCATACAAATAGCATCATTCTATAACATAACATAACCGTTTATTAAATAATGTGAAATTGATTCAACTATAAACACATTTCAATTTGTAAATAACCAATCTTTTTTTTTTTCAATTGTTTTTTTCTTAAAAATACAAAATAAGTATTGCAATGCAAAACACTAGATTGTGTGGAAAATCTTCCCAAGGTTAAAGTTCAGAGTAAAGAGGCCATTCAAATGTGCAAACTGTGATTTTTCCGCCATTTTTATTTTCAAATTATGATTAATTGAAACGTAATCAATTGAATTGTTGGTTCCTTTAATTGTTTATTATTTTTTTAATACATGTATTATGTTATTGATCAGTGGTATGCGTTTTGAGATTATAGGCAAGGTAATTTTATATAGGACATTTCACACACAGTGGTAATTCAAAATGTTTTGCAGAAGAAAAAAAATGATACAAAAATAGTAATCTTAAGAAGTTTAATAAAAAATACAAATATAAAAAACAATACATTTAAATAGTAGAATAAATTTGTTAAAATGAAATAAGATCATACATTGAAAATGAATTTGAGAAAAATTAAAAAATAAAATTATTTATCATTAATAATTAGCATCAGTTTCAACATGTTAATAAATAAATAAAATAAAAATAAATAAAAAACATAATTAATAAATTTCTGTAAGTCAGAAAATCTATGTTTGAGTATGACCCACAAAAGACCTTCCTAAATTACATTAAATGAATAAATAATAGTTCCTGCTAAAAGATACAGTATGGTTACAGTGTGTCTGTTTTAGTTAGTTGCTGCCCAGCCTGCTTGTCTGTAACACACTCAACTCTGCTAACGCTGCTAATTCAGGTCCTCTGCGGTCCGGTTTATATTCTCAAAGCTCCTCAAATTAGCCGGCCCTGTATTCTGCCCTTCACAGGGCTTTTTTTGAAGTCTTAACTCTCAGATCAAGTTAAAGAAACTTCCAACTTTCCACTTGCTCGTTCAATGTTTATAAAAACCTCTTAACCCCTCAAGACTTCGAGCCCTTCATTGGCAAGCTCATGGATCTTGGACCTGCTACACTCATTGGCATGCAGAAGTCTCTCTAAGCCGTTCGTTGGCACCCGTGCTGATTGGCTCGTCACCGTGTCATTCACAATGATGTTGGCAGTGCCCGTGATTCTATGGGTAGAGCTGCTTTTTCCAGTGCCTGCCTGCCCGTATGCCTCTCCGCCCTGGAAGTCTGGCGCTATCTGTGAAACCCTTCACGCAGTGCATCTGATCAGCTGCGCCTCTCCTCAAACATGTCATCTAAATGCTAAGCACTCATGCTGAATTGTTAAATGAAAACAACAGGAACAGCGAAAGCAAACAAGACAATCCTGCAACTAGCTGCAAGCTTTTTGATTATATTTTTTCCAATTTCTCCTTTTCAAGATCCTAGACACATTCTTCTCTCTCCTGGAGATGTTAGGGGAATTCTGAGAGCGTTATCATGTAAGCTCTGTGAGCTATTGTATATGGTTCTTTGCCACAGTCTGTATATGGTTTTTGCCAGTTTTGCAGTCTGAGACAAACTTCGGGAATTATCTTTGATTGCTCGCTGTGACGTGATCGACAGAGGGTTAATTGGCGATGAATCTCGGCCCCAGATGAAGTGTCTGAAAGTTTGAGCCACAGTCCTCCAATGTTTGTTGAAGAACTATAAGTCCAATTGGTAGAATTATCCTGTCTGCATGATATGCAAGATAAATACATTGCTCATTAAGATCCCTACAGGACTTTACGATTGTGCTTTTTTTATTAAGTTATTGTTTTTTTATGCATTTGTCAGTTCATTTTATTTATTGTTCTGCAACAGTTGTGTTTCCTCTTTATAATATTCTTCTGAAGCTCAAATAAACAATAAAACAAAAATAAATGACCTTGGTTACGCCACAAAATCCCTTTTTCAGCCAGCCACTTTTTGGAAACACTTTAGATTAGAAAACACAGAGTTTTCCTTCAATAAACTCTTAATTTACTGTGTGTTGACAGTAAGTAAGGTCGTTGTTTGTGGTAGTTTTGTTTAGAGTTAATGGATCTAGAATATGGCTTTTATTGATAAGTTATAAACAGCCAATATGCAAGTATTGAGGAACTGGTTAATAGTGAATAGTGTTCTCTAATTTACAGTGTTACCCAAATTTGGATTTGAAACAAAAATATATTCGTAAATATTGTGAAATTAATTGTTTAATGAGTGAAATTAACAACATAGCAATGCAACATTATGAATGACAAACTAAAAACAGTGATGAAAGACAAAACTATTTATTTATGATTATGTAAAACAGAGCGAATATATGTTGTCTATTGCAAAATATTCATATTATGCATAAAAATATTAAAGACATTTGAGAGCTTAAGGAAAGTTACTCTATTGCTGTGTACGAAATTGAAAATGTTCCTACTATATATGCCAAAATAACAGTGTGTCTTAATACATAGTATTCATAAAATGCTGGGTGGTTCTTTTGGCTCAGCTTGCTGGTTGATATTCTCTGATTGGTGGGGACTCTCTGCAGAATCATGGGTAATGTAGTTTAGAAATTCTACACAATTATAAATAAAAAAAAATAAGTTGAAATAATGCAGGTTGTTGGTTTAAACAAAAGCGAATGCCATCTACTGACAACCTTATAACTCAAAGTAGGTCTGTCTTCAAAGGTTTATAAGTTATAGCTCACAATCAATTAGATTATGGAGAAAACCAATGGGATTTTTACTTACGAAACACAATTTTTGCACTTTTAAAAATGAAATGTCAATGCTGTCAGTCGTGACAAAAATCTGATCTCACTGATGTCATATCATACTATCTAAACATGAATGTGACGATCATAAAGTGCAGAAAAATCACACCACATTATGCATATTGGTGCAGGGATGGCTTGCTTCTAACAGAAAAATCAGTAAGAAAAGCAACCATGACCGCATAGTCCTGCTTCTTACAACTGAGATTGTCTAGTGCTTTATGCCTGACTTGATATTGATTTGGTGACACCAACTCTAAGGAAAAACTGCTGAAGCAGCCATTGTAGGAGGCACTATTAACTGTTCATGCTAATTAATGGGCTAAAAAGGTGAATGCAGTCTCCTGTGGTAAAGTAGGAAGGAGGCAGAATGAGAGTGAGTGAGTGAGAGAGCGAGCGACAGGGACGTGGAGCCATTTCTTGTGTCTGCAAACAATCGGCTGAAACAGCTCCTCTGTTAGCGCGTTACCACAGGGGATTGTGTGCCGCCACGGTACTGTGAATGTCGTAGGGCATTAGTCTGCAAGAGGAAGATGAAGAGTATGTAAACTTGCCTGCTAGCAGAGAGGCCCAGATTACAAATGTGTACTTTGCTAATTGAGCGGATTAGCTATCATTAGCGCAAATGATGCTACAGCTCCAGGTGCTAGCGTCGCAGGAGGCAAAAAGTGCTTAACGGAAACAATATTATTAACAGCAACACTATTTACTCTCTAAAAGAGTAAATACAGCTCTGTTATCTTTTACAAACAGCCCCATCCCATCCTCGCAAAAAAATACGCTAGCGATGGAACTAGATAACTTAAGGAAGCGACAAGGCTTTCTTCACACATTCTGTTGCATGTATTTCTTTCTGCTAATTACAGACTTTTGAATGGTCCTTTACAGAAAACATATAAATTCATTACAAAATGTTAATCATACAATTACTTCTTATAGCAATAGTTCAACAGAAAGTGAAAATTCTGTAATCTTTCTATAATCATTATGACCTTCTTTCTTCTGAAGGACACAAAAGAAGAAATGTATTTTTGTTTTGACTCCATAAATGAATATCAACCGGGTCCTCACTGACTTCCACTGTATGGACAAAAACCCATACTTTTTCAATATATCTTCCTACAGGTCATGCAGCTCTGAAATAACGTGCATTAGTAAATAATGACATGATTTCCATTTTTGGTTGATCTAGTACTTAAAAAAAATGAACAAATATTACATAACGATCAGATTAGTATTGTAAAAAATGCTAATCTGGTGACAGATAAGACTCAGTTAGATAATGAATTGGGTATGATGAACTAATAACGCGCAACATTTTCATTTCATTCAGTGCCTTTATTAATCTAGGTATTATTTTCATTCCCAAACATACCATTGTGCATTCAAAATACATATTTATGCAATTTACCATGTGATAGCACAATTCTAGGCATTGCATTTGAATTTCTCTCCAGTTCTACTGTACATATGCTCCTTAGACTTGATGTGTGAGACGGGCATTTGGAAGAGTACGGCCGTTCAACCTCATGCCGTTTAGGCAGGGATTAGTGATTTTGTAACCATGGGAGACGTGCATTAACACACTCATGTTAGTCTCCATTTCCACGGTAACAGCAGGCACGGCTATGAATTAGAAGCAATACGCGCCCTTTTGCGGGAGGCGGCGAGGGCTGTTTCTCCGACTGGCCTCGGCTGGATTTTGAATTTAAGGATTGATTAATCTCCTTCAGTGGCTGCGAGAGGAGCAATTAAGGCAATTATAAATCACTGGCAAACTGCAGGGACGAACCTGATGGGTAATATAGCGTATATTGATGGAGTAGCCTTTGAAAATGACTACTAAACGCGAGTCAGCGAATAGTTAGAAGACATTTCTCAAGCTTTATCAAGCATCTCAATGAAATTAATAAAAAAGAAGCCAGATCCCCTGGTGCGATATGCGCTTTTCAAGCTGCCTGTGGGAGCTCGGGTCATAATGTAGTGAGAGTGTTTGTCTGGCTTTCATGTGTTTTCTCTTTTGCTCTCTGCTCGATGCAGGGCTCCCATGACAAAGGGTGTTAATAGAATGAATAAAGGAATTAATAAATTAACAGATTTATATACATGCATGAACTATAAAGAGTCTTTAAAGAAAAAATAAATCTAGATTCCCATTGCATTTGCATGCGTTCACTCTTGGTATTCGAATTCTTTGAAATACCACAGTCTCAATCACTAAAAATGCATTATTGAAAGCACCTTCTTTGGAAGATGTTTTAAATCAATTTTTCATCCTGTTGGTTATCCTGTAGTAGAAGAGCGTAGTCTCTAGTCACGGTATGCTAATACATCTTCAAAAAAAAAAAAAAAAACAAGCCAAATGGTAGCGGGGGCCTCAAAGAAGAAGGACAATATGAGACATCCTCTGATCACGGCCTGATAGACCCGCAGCAAACATCTCCGAAATATTCCTCAGGGAAATGTGAAGCGCTGCATGTGGGATGCAAAAGCGATAGTTCAAAGAAACCCTGGCAATCCTTCAGATGGAAAATAGCCTAAACGTGGTCTAAGTGATGGGGCGGCTGGCTGGGAGGGGCTTCTAACGCGCAAGAGAGGAGGCCAAAAACATAAAAGAATCATTTCAAGAGGGAGAGGCGGCGGAGGAGGAGAGCTTTATGAAATCAAGAAACGATGCGTGCTAAGAAAACTCAAAGAACAGAACGCGTGTTTAATTCACTCACACTTTAACAAGGCAATCTGTCTCTGTCGACCAGCTAAACGACCAGAAATGGCAAATTTAGATGTAATTGCCAGTGTTGTGCTGCACTCATTCTCTCTGCTCGGAAATAAACTGAAACATTTTGATATTGATTAGAGGCAGCTTTGATAAGTCAATTACTCGTAACGATCTCTAGAGCACCAAATACATAATTTAAACGCATGGATGTGTTCAGAGCTTTTCAATCAAACCTGTGTTTTGACATCGCAGATATAAGCCTACACTTTTTGTCCTGATATACCAAGTTTGTATGATTTATTTGACTTAATGAGTAACTTGACAATAATTCGAATATATGTATAAAGCAACAATAAATATATTTAGGGTTTGTATTTGACATTCAAAGCATTTTATCAATAACGATCAAATAACATTGCATCAGTTCTTCAACATTGGCAGGTTTTCCATGTGATTTACATATAAACAAGTGAAAAAAAATCTGCCAGTGCAGTAAGATAAAGTTATATTAAACATACAAACAAGTCTTGCTTTTTTGGGGGGACGGGGGGGTGAAGTTTTTTTCATGAATTTTAAATCAATGGTAACCAAAATTCTTCATTCTTCTTTTTGTGTTCAACAAAAAATAAAATAAATAAATAAATAAATAAAAATGATCTGGAACTATTGCTTTATTTTTCCTGGAAGAATCATCTTATTTTGAAGTTTCAGATTACAAATGTCTCACTATAAACATTTATGAATTTATATTTTAGTTTACTCGAAAGAAAGATGACTCAAATAGCAACTGAACTTTTCATAATGCTTCAAAATCGATTATCTTTATAAAATAAGGTAGAAAACGTAGCTTTCTATATTATGCTAAAGCACTTCTAATATACAGTAAAACACCCTTTGTTCTTATAAAAATGTCTATGACTGCATAAAGAACACTGATAATCATCATACATTTTAAGACTTAATGAGATTTAATTCCCAAAATTCAAAAAGTCATCTCAAGCAAGTCTGAGAAAAAAATTAAAAGAAAAAGTATAGTCTCTCTTTTTCGGTTACTTTTTGAAGTGCTGTTTGAAGTTTGTCGACAAAGAATCATGAGCTTTCAGTTAATTATTCAGTGATTATGCACAACTGAACAGGTGCAGAACTAAAACAACAATAACAAAAAAAAAAACTAAATTAGCCTTTCATCACAAGGGCTGAATGCAAAACGAGCATGCTAACAATAAAAAAATGGATTTATGAATTTAATTATATCATAAGGATCAAAACCGTATCAATGCTGGGCTTTATAAAACCACAGCCTGCAATGACAGATAACAAGTTAGATAGATTTCCAAGCATCACTCTGCTCAGAGTAAGGGTGTTTTCTTTTTTGCTAACACCTTGCCACTTCAATTACAAAAAACACCCCACGCTGGCACTCGACTAATGTATTTCTCTCAATTATGAATAAAGGCACACACCACTGTGTCACACAGGCCCCTTTGAGGACCCACGGAGCTGAATTTGTATGCCCTCCTCCCCACGGACGAGGCGAAGCAGAATCAAATCAGGCGACCCGCTGCGCCACGCGCTCCGCTCCATAAATGTATTCAATAAAAAGAAGAGGGGAGAGGTTGAAAAGGGTACAGACTCTCAAAGGATTGCCAATTCTCCAGTGTGTCAGATATTTAGTGGGCTCTAACAGTGCAGGCGTGAGCAAACGGAGGCGGACGTGAGTGGAAAGCGATCAGGAGGAGGGAGGGAAGACGGCTCGTGGATGAGACGCCGTGTTTGCTTTGACCCTGTCGCAGCCGATCTCACTGAGACGGCCCCTTCCAGATACAACGGCTGGCTGAAAACAATCGCCTCGTTCCTCCGCACCGCTCCATCGCTCGTTCCCTCCCTCTATACGTCTCCTTCATCCTGTCTCTGGGTAATGATGACTGTGCAGTGACAATGCTATTACCCACAAGAAACCGAGGGGAGAGACAGATTAAGACAGAGAGAGACACGCCGTCAAAATCACAGACAGAGAAGCTTGCACATTTGGATGGGAATTCACTTTCTTTTTGGTGCTCACTAAAATATACATTTCTTTCAATATAATTTTGTTTTAAAGCAGCATTACAGAAACTACAAAAAATAAAGAAGATGAAAGAACAGGAAAATAATGCCACGGAAGTGAGAAAAAACTTTCTAGAATGAGGGTTCATGTTATATACCAGCTGGGGAAACTGCAATGTAAAATTGTCTGGATTTTGCAGAAAATTTCATTTTAAGAAACCATGTTATTGTATCTTAATTCTACGTTTGCACATCCGGGTTGTGCAACAATTGGGAACGTCTTTTATAATTCCAGTTAAATTACTGAATTTGAATTAAAGTTGAAGTACCAGACACAATGCAGAATAGCAATTCAAATTTAAATAGTAGATTAAAATGAACCCAAACTGAAAAAAAATCTAAATCATAACTTGGACTGAAATTTGAATTTAAAAAGGATTGACAGAACAATAAAACGATAAACAGAAATATAATTAATATAGATTAAATAGATGATAAATGAAATGCTACCTATATTTTTTGTTTACTGTAGTTTAAATATTTATTATTTAATAAATTATTTCATGATTGCATTTTATTTAATCTTATTAAACAACATTTGATACATTTAATAAATGAAATGCCTGTGTTGAATTTCAGAAATTCCTCTTTCTGTCAAATTTCACTACCTGTGGCATCTTTTTAAAATCAGTCAAAATAGCTATTTGGTTTTTGTCAGAAAAATGATGTCAGATGAAGATATGTAGATCAAAGATGATTTTGTTCTTGTTATAAAATAAAAATTAATTATTCTTTAATAAAATGCATTATTCACAACAGACCAGGAACATGCATTCAAAATCCAAAGTATGGAAATTCTGTCATGATTTCGGTTTCAAGTCATTCCAAACCTGTGTGACCTACATTCTTCTTCTATAAAACACAAAATAATATTTTGAGAAATGTGTTTTCCCATTCATTCAATGGAAGTCAAAGGTAACTGTTTTGTTAGCAGTATTCTTCAAACTATCATCTTTACAGGTTTGCGAGGACAAGACGGTGAGTTAACAAGGACAGATATTTTTTTCCTTAATAGAGTAAACAGCTTTGATTTTAATTGCATGTTATCTTTAACCAAATCTTCGCTCATGCAGAGAAGCTAAATAAAAGCTGACAGAGAAAACCACATTGCGAAAACATCCGTGAAGGTTCCTTGGGAACTTCTTGGTTCCTGCAAGAGCATTATGTTTTCACAGGCACTATAAACGACATGACAGCATGACTCAGAGGTTTGTAACTGGACAGAGTTCACAATCTGCCCACCCACTCTCAAGCCCTTCTCCCCAGCTTCGCCAAGTATTCGCACTCTCGTTCTCTTTGATTCCTACTCATATCCATCTCTGTGAATATCTCCACAGCGCATGTCATGCCAAAGCAGTGGGCTCTCGAGACTATGGCAATTTGAACCTTTCAGCAGTTCACTAGTGAAGACAAATGGCCAGCGTGTTTAGGGGCCCTCGTGAGTGATCTGTATTAATGCCTGGCAGGGATTCAGCGTGCTGCATATGCTAACTCCATTAGCGGGTCAGAACCTGGCTCTGTCTGAATCCCCTGCACACTGGGAGGGCTGAATATAGGAAAGTTGCAGGTGCGAAGCATGTGAACGCACATATAAAAGACATAAACACCCTCTGTTTGCACACATTTTTTGGACTCAAGCCTACGAAACACTGCACTCTGTGCTTTTTGCACCGTCTGTTGCTGTGATTTTGCCACTCCATGATGCATTTGCTATTCGGTTTTCATCTTTACATGGATACGGCAATTCTGTTACACAAACGCAACGCAATGTTGTTATAAATTGCAACATGCACAGATTCAGTCCCACTGCAATCTGTGACATACACGCATATGTTGACTAGATTTATGAGTAGTTGCTATGAAAGCTTAGAAAGTCTGCCAACAGAAGAGTCATAAAATGTAGTGAATATTTAATTCTGATTGGCCAATCATGACAGAATACTGTAGGTTTGGCTGGTTAGAATGACAGCAATTCAAAATAAGCTGTGTATTCTGACGGAAAAGAAAAAAAAAGATAATATTTCAATATAATATAGTTGTTTTACAAGTTTAACTTTTTTGGAAAGCTATGAAATAGACTTGTAGTTTTGCCGCACAGCTGCCATTGAGATGAATGGCAATGCTAATGGATAGCTTTCTCCAGATATTACAAGCAACCAATTTCCTACATAGCTGTGCTAGATTCCTTTTTCTCAAACCACTTCGTGGTCTTTTTCTTCTCACATAATAAAAAAATAAAACTCAAATCAATATTTCACGTCCCCCTTTTTTATTTATTTGGTAAGCAGGCATGTAATAAGTGAAATAATCTACAGTCGGCTGGTCTTCAGCACAAAATAAACCCCTTTACTGTGATACAACACCTCTTGACAATGTCCTGACCACTATTGAAGATTGGTTTGTGTATTCTGAGTCAATCTTCTGTACATCTCTTTGATTCATTATTAACTGTTATATCAAACAACAGTCAAAAAACAGTTTTCATAGGCCTATGTGTTTTATGGTTTGTATCATATTTGGTACAACAGGCTTTACAACTCATTTAGTTAAGGAGATCATACCTGAGGAGAAAAAAAACAGGTAAAATTTGGCCCAAAATGAACAGAAATATGAAATTTGGTACTGTTAAATTAAGATTAAACTCGAACACACTGTAGTGTAAATCAATGAGATTTTATAACAGATAAATTTCTGTTGTATCTTGATTTAGTTTTATGACCAAAACTCTGTATTATGTTTTATTGTCCTATGAAACATACAATAAAATGATTATTGAAGTGGAAAAAAGCCTGATATATAATATTTGATCAATTTTAACATTATTTTTTCTAAAATATAAAATGTATGGATAATCAATTCAACCTAAGTTGTTTCAGTTCAGCAACTGTATCTTTAAATATTAATAAAAATATAATGGCTATTCTGGCATTTATTTTTTAAATATTATAGATTTTATAGCTAACATGTGCTACGTGTCTAGAATGATACAAAAAAGGCGTATTCTTACTAAAAGAGTACAAAAAAATCAATCAGTTGACAGAAGACATGATAGTGTACAACAGGTTTTCTTTTGATAATTTGGAGGCCTTATAAATTCACATATCAAATATGATACTATACGTGTTAAAACATTTAACGACTATATCAGCAAATACACTGCTTTCTAGATCACCATCAGCCATTGAAAAACCCAAATAGGTCAGCAACTGTGACTACATTTCCTCTTCCAGTGTTTTGTTAGGAAGCACACCCCTTTTATTCCACATCCTCTGATTTATGAACCATCTCCTTCACTTGGTAATCATACAATCTACCTAATTTCCTGCTGGACAATAACGGCCATAACACTTTTCCAGAAGCATATCTATATCCTTCTCCACCTAAGAATAGCTGTCACAAATCTGCCGAAAACTGCCTTGGCTGACACTGTAACACAGTAGCATTCAGTCCACCATAAAGAGAGTCATTTTGAAAGGATACAGAAGCGCTCTCTCTCTCTCACACACGTACACCCTAAATGCAATCACGCGCAAATGGACACTTATCCATAATCATAGACAGACGTAAACATCTGCACATACACACAGACACATTTCAACTCAACACACACTCATATAAGTAAACAACTCCCATGCAAACTCCTCTCTGCTGTCAGACTAGATTATATGGTGCAGGAAACAGGGGCATGAAATCTGCGGCAGCTGCCCCAGGCTGAGAGACACAAGGCTGCGGGCACAGACACACACACAGATTAGACACAGACACACATGCCTACACAACCACATACACACACACTAACCAATGCACAAGTGTTAGTGAGCTGAGACACACACACACACACACACACACACACACACACACACACAAGAAAGATGGTAAGAAAGAGGGAGGGTAAATTCCACTGGAAAGTGAGCATCATTACAGCCGCCTCATTTCCAAGGGCAGAACACTTCAAGTAGTGTACGTCTTATAAGAGGATATTGAGAAAACGATACATGACATAAATCACTGCCACTCATTATGAACACGAATGTTACCTTGATAACATAGCAGCAAAAATTTGACTTGTAGATGTTGCTACAGCAAATCAAACCTTTGTGTAAAATATTTCCTTTTCATGTGGTGCTCGATCAAAACAAAAATGAACATAAAATATGTACAGAAAGAACACACAAAAGCAGGGCCGTGCACAGACCTTTTGAGGGGCATGTGCTGAAACTGAAAAAGGGCACCCCCCCCCCCTTTTTTTATATCAAGATTATTTAGTAAGCCTGCATAACAGGAAGAAATGGTCACATCTTCATGACAAATTCAATAACACAAAATAATAGTCTCAAAAGCTTTAGATTTATTAACGATTAATAACAACCATAATAATAATATTAGATAATTAGATAATATAGATAAACTGGGTTTTAAGGGCTTCTTTAAACCTAATACAACAGCAACCTTCTGTGAGCCATGTATCTGGCAAACATGTTATACTGTGGTGGGCAGGGATGTTGGTCTCTTGAAGGTCTCTTATTCACTACACTTTCCCTAAAATAAGCCAGCAATGAAAAAATAAATAAAAATAGTGTGAAAAGTACAGTTGCAGTGAAAAGTATTTCTGAAGGATCACGTGACACTGAAGAGTACTGATGTAATGATGCTGAAAATTCAGCTTTGATCACAAAAATAAATTACATTTTAAAATATTAAAATAGAAAACAGTTATTTAAAATTGTAAAAATATTACACAATATTACTGATTTTGCTGTATTTTGGATCAAATAAATGAAGCCTTGGAATGAATCATGAATTGCATTCTGTATGATAAAATATAAAGATTTCAGTGATCTTCTGTAATTTTTTTTTTTTTTTTTTTTTTTTTTTAGTTACTACTACATTACTGTAGTAAAACCATGTTTTACAACATTTTATAAAGAGAGTATACAGAGAGTATACCATAACATGATTAGCCTAAATGTTAATAAATTAAGTGTATCAGCAATCATAAATCAAAGAAGAATTTCTTAGAAATATATGTTATCTAGGTGATGAGGATCACTCGTCGCTGTGTAAGTTCCAGTACGAAACAGCGCGGGGGCGCACCTGTTATGATTTTCCGATGGTAAAAACAAATTATATGTTGTTGTATTACTTATCAATATATCGTTTTTGACCAGCGAATGTGTGTAAATGTGTTTTTTTCTTCTGTCCGTCATTAAAACGGCGACGGCGCCTGCCGCTGCGGGCATCACATTACCAGAGGTGGGTAGTAACGAGTTACATTTACTTCGTTACATTTACTTGAGTAATTTTTAGGGGTAACTAATACTTTTCGGAGTATATTTAAAGATGGGTACTTTATACTCTTACTTGAGTAAATTTCTTGGGAAAAATCTGTACTTTTACTTCGTTACTGTAGGCGACGCCCCTCTCGTTACTTTATCTTAATGCAATAAATGTTATAAATGCTTCAGTTTATTCCAAACGCGCCATCTACTTTTCTCTGGTCAACGAGCGATGCACGCTAATGATTCGTTCTTTTGAGTCAATTCTGTTCAAAGGCTTGATCAAACCAATTGGCAAACGAGTGAATTGGTTCATGAATCAGTTTGAATGAGTCGTTCAGTTCCCTGCACCACGCGCTGAGCGTCTGAAGCGGTTCACAGTTGTAACGTTTAAGATCATCAGCAGCGTTGAAAACATGGATATGGATCTGCACTGAATTGAAAGCAAATCTGCAGGCTAGTATTTGCTTGTGATGGAGATCCTTATTAGATGAACACCGTGTGTGCTGTATACTGTTTAACAGGTAATAACTTGGGCTACAGTATATTCGATTACAGTCTACACGTTACCACTGTGATAGTAGTTTGTTGTACGTGTGTGGCTTATAACAGAGGGGAGTCAGTTGAATGCAGCTTCCAAAAGACAAAAAAAAAATAGCCGATTAAGATTTTATTAATTTTAATACAATCACACCGGTGCGAGTACGTTCAGCAAGTCATATCATCAGATCTGTGATCGATAGCTGGCGCTGAGCCAGAGATAGATGCGTTTTTACAGAGTTGCGCATTATAACCAATCACACACGATTCTTTTGAATGCAATGGCCAATCAGAGGCGCTCAGATGAGTCATCGCTAAAATGCCGGTGCTTCCTTCACTCGCTCACTGACTGAATACCTCTTTCTGGCGAATGCTCTCGTCAGAAACAACAAAGTGCAGATGTGTGTACGAATCTATAATTTAGATATTGATTTCACAGTGTTAACAGTTTCAGTGATTTTAATGGGAGTTTCTGAGAGTGATTGAAATCTAGACTGACTGTGTGAAAATGATCTTTAATAATGTAAATGTTATTTGCTCTCTTTCTGAACAATGAAAGATTAGTAGCAAAATTTATATCACATTACCTTTCAATATTAAATTCACATTTAATATAAAGTAAGTCGTATTAAAAACATGTTATGGCATGAAACCTATATCTGTTACTTAAGTAAACAGACAGGGTTTTATGATAAATTGGAGTAAAGGCTGATGAAATATATAAATTTATACACGCACACATACATTACATACATTTAATCTATATATCTAAATAAAAATAGGCTCCGTATATATGACCCAAAGTAACTAGTAACTAACTACTTGAGTAGATTTTTTATCCGATACTCTTTTACTCTTACTCAAGTAACTATTCAAGACTAGTACTTTTACTTTTACTTGAGTAAATATTTCTAGAATTACTTTTACTTTTACTTGAGTAAAGTTTTTGGGTACTCTACCCACCTCTGCACATTACATTTTCATATAGGTTACAAACTAGTTTTTTTAGCTATATAGACGGAGCGCTCAGTTTTTCCTGTGGTAAAATGCATTTGGCCAAATTAGCATTTTATAAAAGATGAAATGCAACTGTATGCACAGGCTGTGTTGGCTATGTATTGGCTATGACTAGATGGCAAATGCTAGCCCTCTTTCTCAGGCGACGTCCCACATGTCTGAGTCAGTGAGTCAGTCAGACATCAAATAAATAAAACATTACCCTTTATAGACAGTGTTTAGTAGTACTTATTCAAACAACAAGATATTTATTTACCCTTCGCAAAACTTTGTTCAGCTCAGCTGTTGTCTACTGTGCGGCTGCTGTAAAACTTCAGTTGATTCAATGAATATAGAGGGGGCGGAGTTATCAGCTTACTGACAGCTTGAGGATCCAATAAGATTTACACAAGCTCGTTTTAAGAACTTTCATTTGGTAAAACAGACAGACAGACGTAAAGGGTGACCAATAGCATTGATTTAAAAAAAAAAAAAAAAAAAAAAAAAAACACCACCAAAAAAAGGGCACTTCGGAGTGTAAGGGCAAAAAGGGCATGTGCTCTGCACAGGTTGAGCCCTAACTGTGCACGTGCCTGCACAAAAGAAAGAGTATCTCCCAGATAGGCCTTGAGTAAAATAATAAGTCCCCTGTCCATGAAATTGCTTCTCTGGTGAAAAAGACCTCTTATCTGAATCTGTAGAGAAATATGCACATATCAAGCACTGTTTAAAAGCCAAAATGGCCCAAAACAGTTCTAAACAAATGTGTTGGGGAATTTTCATTTGAGAGGACAACAATAATACTGAAAGAAGTATTATTACAGATTAGTATTTTGGCTATTATAATGTCTTGATGGATTTATTATAAACACACAGCTCTTCGATTCACTAGATATTAACTGATGGGATGAAGTGATAAGGATTACTTGTGGGTTATATGTTTTTCGCAGCTGTTTGAACTTTCATTCTGACGGCACCCATTCACTGCAGAGGGTCCATTGGTGAGCAAGTGATGTAATGCTACATTTCTCTAAATCTGTTCAAATGAAGAAAACACTCATCTAGATCTTGGATGGCCTGAGTGTGAGTATATTTCAGCTATTTCTTTTTTTTTATTTTTTTATATTAAAATAAAGAATGCTGTCTAGTCAACTAGTTGAATAAAATAAATGAATGTTTATTTTATTTCACGAAAATGATGTGCACTGTTGAATCATGCACAATAAAAGTAAACAGGGTACATTTTCAGTCTATGTTGACTTTAAATTAGCATGCAAACACAAAAAAAGTAAAGGCATGCATGCGGATGCTGCAAATCAAGTCATAAATATGCACAAAGCCGTGAACACTCAAGCCCTTTGTAACACATGAATGATTTCAGCTACTCTGGCTGAATGGCATAACCCCTCTAACCCCAGCAGAGCCACACTCGTTTAATATGCAGCCTCGTTTTCTCTATATCACTTTTTTTTTCTTTCCAAAAACACCCTCTAATTCAGCATAATTGCTCCTTGTCATTTTGTGCAAAGCAACTCAAAAAACACGTGACTCAAGACATTATGGGGCAGGAGCCTGCAGGGTCAGCATGACCCGAAGCTCACGACCCTGAGCTCAGCACTTATGGCTGTGATGTAGCAACGCATTACAAACAAAGAATCCCATCAGAGCTCAGTGCATATCCTGTACAGCCACTAACACAAGGGGTCTGTCAGGGTATCATTTTTCATCCTCTACACTTTTCTGACACTGCAATCCAATTTGACTCTAAATTCTAATTCTAATTCATGCCAGATGCACAAAATAAAACTGCAAAGAATGGCTGATACTGATATAGGGAAGTCTTCTTATGAAATATCTGGTAATACTATTTAGGCACATGCTATTTTCACTAAATGAACATGACAGTTCAAACTAAATAACTAAAATGCAATTTATTAAATTGTAAATGTAAATTATTCTTGTGATGCAAAGCTGAATTTCCATCATCATTACGCCAGTCTTCAGTGTCACATGATCCTTCAGATATAATTCTAATAGGCTGATTTGGTGCTCAAGAAACATTTCTAGTTATTATCTACAGTTGTGCTATTTAGTATTTTTTTTTTTAAACCATGAGTTAAAAAAAAAAAAGCATTCAAAAGAATAGCATTTATTTGAATAATATATGAAATAAATGCACTGTAACAAGGTTAAGATTTTTAAGTGTCACTTTATTTAATGCATTATTGTGGAAACTTACTAAATAATGTGCTTTTTGTAGATAATTTGTGACAAACATATCACAAAGTCTTCAATCCTAAAATTTTTCTTTGATAAAAATGAGTTGAAGACAACAAGGGTTTAGAAAAAGGAGCTGTTTGCACCAAGAAATAATCTTATTTGCACAAAAATGCAAATAGTTATAGATGCTATTCTAACAAAGTCTAAAAAGAAGTCTCATTCTATTATACCAAAGGTAAAATAATTGAGCAATGATGGGTGGAGTTAGTCAAATCAACCTGTGGCAAAAAGGATGCATTACTTTTTAGTACACTATACTGTGGACTACATTCTGATTGGTCAGTTGCTGCATTCTGTCATTTATTATTGTACCATAAGAACCATTAAACTATAATTGACTGTGGTCTCAGGCTACCAATTCACTACACTAGTTTTATGTCTCTCACATCACTCTGAGGTGTCTTTCTTCTCACATAATCAAATAATTACAACTCAAATGTCCATTTACATAAAATACTGTACAGTCAGATGGTAATTATCCCAAAGTAAACACGTTCAGGGTGATATAAGACCCCCTACATGTCGCTTTGCGGTCCTGATCACCCCGTCAGGGTTTATTTCGCAGTAATGATAGACTGACTCTACATTAACCCTTGCATAATAACTTTCATTAATACATAATGAGAAAACATTACATACTGCTATACAGATCAGCTGCTGATGTACAATACGTTAAAATAGAAATATACATGAATATTTAAAATCTCTAATGAGGTTTCTACAGTATATATATATATATATATATATATATATATATATATATATATATATATATATATGTGTGTGTATGCTCATTAACTAATGATCTACATAACATTATATAAAGAATAATGTTGGTTAATGTAAGTCATTAGAACGTGAGATGAAACACAGGTGGTGTGAATGATGTAACATTGCGTCAACTAAGTGATTAAATCAAATGTTACAGATATTTAGAACGTGTCTCACCGTGACGGTTTTAATGCGTCCGCCGTCTTTGGTGCAGGTCCATCCGGAGCGATTGAAGAGTAGTCCACAGATCTCACCCTCTGAACATGGGGACATCTCACACCACTGCTTGCTTTTCACTATCCGGGCTACAAAAAACATTAAATAAATTTCATTTCAGTTCAGTATTGATTAAATCCATATAAACTCACTTTGCACATCAAATGTGCAACTTATGGTCAAATTGCACAAGGTGTACATATACATATATATATATATATTTTATAATGTTATGTAAATGTATATATAATGTGGGCTTCATTTTAGAAAATATATTTTTTGGACAAATTTGATCATTTACATAACCATTTCAAGACTATAAGGCCATAATGGGTTATTCAAAAATACTCGAATTTGAGGAAAAAAGGAAAATATGCCTTCTTTAGATATTCTTGATAATGCAAGAGACAATTACATTTTAGAAAAATATTTAAAAATATTTTAGGGTAAATTTAAATAACCTTTTAAACCTGCATGACATGCTTTAATGCAAAAACAAAAACTGGTTCTTCAATTTTAAATGAAATAGTCATTTTTTATGTTTGTTTAGGTATATGCAATGTCACAAAGTCTTAGATGCTAAAAATAGTTGTTACAATTTCTGGTCATTTACATAACCATTTGGGCCAAAGGCAATAAATGTTTAATTATAATAAATATTTTTCATAAAAAAAAGGAAGTCATTTAAAAATTTAAATGTGCTTTATGTTTGTTTAGATATTATTCACAATATCACAAAGTCTCTAATGCGTTATTTATGTATTCTTTAACAAAAATGGGTAAAAATAAGAGGATTAGATGCAAAATGATAATTTGTATATAACGGCTGTCATTTTATTTTTATTTTAATGGATTTTTATATACGATTTTTGTTAAAACAAACCTTTGAGATCCAACAGGCATCACAAAAAACAACACCCAACCTTTATATTCCACATAAAATATGGATTTGTGTATGAAAGTGGATTTGAGATTATGGTAAAGTCATGCATGTTTCAGTAAGCAGCCTGCAGGCCTTGATTCACTGCACACTTCATTATCTTCACGTCGTAGAACCGAAACCATCAAACAACTCAAAGAGAGCTACATCAGACATGTGTATGCACTGAGGCTCTCGCTTTCAGTTCTCTTGTTTGCTCTGTAGATCCATGTAAAATTCCATAAACCCCTGCTGTTCCTGTGCTTCAAATGCAGATCAACCAGCATTCAGAGGGTGATGAGAACAAAACAGGTCAAAGATGATGTGGCGCATCAGACAATCAGAGGTTTCTTTTCGTCTGCACACCAGGAAAGAAAAAATAACAAATGAAAGCCCTTGAATAACTCAGTTGTTTCTCCGAGACAGCAATGAGATCAAATGGAGACCAGATTTGTGCTTCTCAAACGTTTCTACTGAAACAAATATTCACTTGTTATCTCACAAACACCTAGAGATTCAGAAAAGATTTCAAACTCCTTGAGTTCAATATGAACTCAAATATTTCTCATTTTGTTTCTATTTTCATATATCCAAAGGAATGTTATGAGAACCTCAACTAAAGGAAGAGTTGATACATTAAAAAAAAGAAAAGACGAAAAGAAAAGAGGGTCAAAATGTACTCAACCTCAGGCCATCCCAGATGTAGGAGATTTTGTTTCTTTAGCAGAACAGATTTGGAAAAATTTAGCATCACATCACTTGCTCACCAATGGATCCTCTGCAGTGAATGGGTGCCATCAGAATGAGAGTACAAACAGCTGATAAAAACATCACAGTCAGTAATCCACACCACTCCAATCCATCAATTAACATCTCGTGAAGAGAAAAGTTTGTGAGAAACAAATCCATCATTAAGATATTTTTAACTTTACTCTTGCTTCTGGTGAAAATATGCTTCCATATTCCATAATAACTCTTCCTCTAGTGAAAAAGTCCATCTCTTGTTGCTCTGTATCAAAATCGGTTTTTGCTTGTAAATCTTTGCATATTTCTCTCCTGATTCAGACAAGCTTACCTATTCACAGCAAAAAGCAATATTTTAAGTAGAAAAATGGTTTGTTGTGAAAACATTTGTTTTTCTTACAAACATACAGCTTTTGACTTCACAAGACATTACTTGATTGGATGAAGTAATGTGGATTACTGGGATGTTTTTATCAGTTGTTTGGACTCACATTCTGAAGGCACCCATTCACTGCAAAGGATCCATCAGTGAGCAATGATGTAATGCTACATTTCTCCAAATCGGTTCTTATAAAAAACTCATCTACATCTTGGGTGGCCTGAGGCTGAATACATTTCCAGTAAATCTTCATTTTTGCATGGACTACTCCTTTGAACCAAACATAACTGAACATGGATGTGCACAGAATACATTTCCAGGATTTAGATTATCCTTAAATTCTACAAAATCCTCAATTTCATTAATACAGCATCCCTGTGAGGCCTCAGTTCCTTGATTACTCAGTCCATGCAATTTTCTGCGCACAAAGGCTCGGCTTCCTTTTCGAAATTTCCTTCCACCAGACGCTTAAGATATGTTTACAACCATTTTCTTGATCTGAAACACAGCAGGTCTTTCATGGCAGTCCTTATGAATATTGCGTATGATAACGTTATCAAAGCTCCATCCCTAAATTTATCAAAGTAAAGTTGCACGGCTGAAATAAAGAATTATGCTTTTAAAACGACGCGGAGCAAAAGCTGTGGACGGCCGAGCCAGCTTTACAGATCTCATCCAAGTCCTCTCGTCCCCAGGGGGCCTAAAACAATCAAATCCATCCCACATCACATAAACAAGCCTCCCTCAGAGGGACAGTATTCAAAAGCACAAATACAACTGGGCCATGAAGAAAGAAAACAAAGAGTGCTAAAGAAAATCAATGAGCTTAAATGAAGCTGGAATGCTTCAGCGAGGTATTTAGCGCGCAGTCGGTCAGGGTGTCTGAGCTGCGATGTTTCATGCTGAGGAATGGCTATATTGAGGTAACGGTTGTGATTACACATTCCAGTTGGAATCTAGTTAAGTGAAGTACTGCGGTGTGTGAACTAGATTTAACATCTGTGAGAAATATCTACTGAGAGCACACAGACCACCTGAACACTAGGCATTAAATCTTGACACAACATTTGAAAAATGTCAAATAAAAAACACCTTGCTGCTATTGTACCAGATCCATGTAACAAGGTAAAACTTTGAACTATAGTCGTTGTTAACGGACAAGCTGCACAAATCCAAGCTGATAATGGACGTGGTTTTGCGCAGTTAGTCAGTAAACAATGGTTCCATGTAGTAACAGCTGCTCTATGTGAAATCACGCACCTGATTAAATTTATCGCTGATTAGATAACCGGCTTCGGCCGATGTATTGTGCACCCCTACTACTCATACTATTATTAGTACTGACTTCAAATGAACTTTAAACCAGTTTCATAGAACTGTATACGGATAAGGAGCTTACTAGCTCATATAGTTCTGATCTGAGCTAGAAAGCATACTATAGAATGACTTTAACATTTCAATAATCTCAATTTCGCTATAATATTAAGACTTTAAACTAGTACTCATACTACAACTAGTATTGTATTTAAACAATACTGTTTTTTCATCTTTGATTCGAACACTAAGACTTTGAACTAGTACTGGACTTACACATTGCAAGATCTACCATTAGTCTGGCTATGCACTAATCCTACTTTTACTACTAGTCTAGACTTTTAACTTGTACTTGCTTTTGCAAACATCACATTTTCTAGCACCAGCCCTGAATTTTACCTCTCATACGAGCATGAACTAGTAAACACATTATTACTGGATTTACACATTGCAAGTTCTGAATTGAAACTAGAAATCATATTAAGGCTAGATCTAGCTGTGCAGTAGTCCTATGCTTATTCTAGTACTAGCCCTGATTTGTACTAGTCCTCACATTACTGGTTCTGACTTTGAACTAAAACTCATACTAACACTAGAAGTAGAACCTTGTAGTAGTACACCTACGAGCCAGAGTAATAACTTTTAACTAGTATTCATAATACTGATACTCGGAACTAGTACCCAAAGTAGCCTGGAACTGACTTTCAATAAGTATACATACAGTATACTAATACTAATACTATGTTACTCACACTAGTAACAGATTACTACTACTCATACTATGGCTATCTGCACTAGTGCGTATTCTAGTTCTAGTCCTGACTTTATTAGTAGTACTGATTTTTTATTATTACTTAGTGATGAGAAATTTCAGCAGCCGAAAATATTCCAAAAATGTTGAATGAATCCTCAAATTATATCTTGTAAACAATGCCACATAATGTTAAATTTACCTCTGAAAAGTCATCCAATGTTCATATAGTTTATTAGTCAGCTAGAAAAAATAATAATAAAAGAGAAGCTTTTAAAATATATGCATTATATTATATATAGTCATTATATTTTTACATACTTAACTTAATATACGTTCATTTGTCATGAATTTTTTTTTTATTACAGCCACTGTTTAAATGTTTATATTTTAACAATGAGTTGGAGCAGAAACATAATCATGTCATTGTGTAATTTAGGTCCAATTTGAATGTTAATACACAACTGTTAATTATTAAATACATTAGAGTAATTAATTGACTACTAAATAAAATCAATTTCCAGTTTTTGTTTCTTGGTAAATAAAAACTTTAATTTCAATTTTGGTGTTTTTGGAAGAAAAAACTAAATCCATCCAAGATTAGCACTAAAACTGACACACTCAAGCTAATACCAACTTGAACTGCTACCCATACCATCTGTACTCATATTAGCACTACTGTTTGCTTTGAACTAGAACAGATTCTACACATTCAGTATATTCAAAGCCGGCTCCTCTCAGTAATTTCCAACCGCTTCCCTTTTCATCTCTTCCTAAAATACCTTATTTCAACAAAACCAAGAAGGTGCTGATCCACCGCCGCCTTTAAAGGCCTGATCTAAAAACAAGCCTTTAATGTAAAACAAGAATATAGCCTTAATTATCATTAATGCATGTGAGATGCAAATAAACACGTCTCATTGGGTACGGCTGAAGTGCTGTAACTAGGCCACACAGAGAGCAGAGACCGGCAGATTACAGCGCACACAGAGTTAAGCAGATATTTTCGTACCCTATTTGTTTCATGTGAAGCCTGATGAGGCTCCTGAGCCGCACTCTCCGCTGTAGAGGCAGACAGTGAACACATGGCCTCCTGGGGAGCCGTGTGCCTCCGCTCCAAACTCACTGATCATTAACTGCTTGCAAATAGATAGAACAAGAATACTTTCTCTTTCAGGGTCACTGTATATGGGGCAGACATATGCAAAATAACCCCAGAAACATGCACAAAAGCAGCGGAACAAGAATCAATATAAACACGCATGCAGCAGCCCACAAAACATGATCATTTCCTGTTCCTCCCTGCATGTAAAAAAAGATACCACCCACTGACCAGTGCATTTGTAAAGAGAGAACGAGTCCAGCTTCTAATAGAATGAATCACACCCACACACACACATCGTTTCCCATGGTACATCTGTTCTTCATCATCTCTGTGTGCATGCAACACCTGAGCCGGCTCCGTCCAGCACACCTACACTGATTCAGACGTCTGCAGGGACCTGACCCGCACATAGCCTCCCTCTCTCCCCCTGGACCCTTGACCATCTGCCCCCCGGACTCATCTGCCAGACACAGCCTCACCTGCAGACTGCCATCTGACCGAACAGAGCTCAACAGAGAGCACACAGTTTCTCATTGCTGTGAGTTCAGGAAATACATTTCCATTCTTGCATTTATTTTCAATAAAAATTAAGGAAATAATCAGAAAGCTGAAAATAAAATTGGGTAGGGTTAGGCTAGGTGTAGGGAGGGCTTTGTACTAATAAGGTGGCATCAATTTAATCATTTGAATTAAAATTATAATTAACACTCTGTTTTATAACGTACTATAATACTGAGGTGCATATATTTTCCACTATTTTTAATAAGAAGTATAAATAGCAGAAAATCCTGCTATTTTAACACCATGTAAATAGAATCTATCGCTATCTACAGTGCACTTGTAAATAGCCTCAATCACTATTTACAATAGCCACTGTCTTTAAAAAACAAAAATGCATTCAGTAACAATTTAGCGATGTGCAAAACTATAAATATTGGTGGGCTGCCTAAAGACACATTGACTGCTCTGGCAACTAGTCTTAACTGGGAGCCCTGAAGCATTTTTTAAATTTGGATAATTTTAGCTTGAAGCGTAGAATGTTCAAAACAAAAAGTGGTAAAGTCCCAAATTAAATCACCACCAACATCTAAATAAATAAACAACAAATCTTGCTCTTTTAAAAGTTTTGTAATATTCCATATTACTGTTTTACTGTATTTGTGATAAATAAATAAATAAATGCAGCCTTGTTGAGCATAAGAGACTTTCAAAAACATTAAAAATCTTACCAAAATCATACCAATACATACAATAAATAAAATAAGTTAAATAAAATCACAGCATTATATTTATGTGACCTTAGAACAGAAAACCAGTCTTAAGTCCCTGGGGTATATTTGTAGCAATAGTCAACAATACATTGTACGGAGCAAAATTATATATATTTCTTTTATGCCAAAAGTCATTAGGATTTTAAGTAAAGATCATGTTCCATGAAGATATTTTGTAACTTTCCTACCATAAATATATCAAAACTTAATTTTTGATTAGTAATATGCATTGCTAAGGACTTCATTTGGACAAATTTAAAGGTGATTTTCTCGGTATTTAGATTTATTTGTACCCTCAGATTACAGATTTTCAAATACTTGTATCTCGGCCACACTGATATGATAAACCATACAACAATGGGAAGCATTAATTATTAATCCAAATAAAATAAAATAAAAACATACTGTATGTATGTGTGTGTGCACATACATGTATCCAGTATTTATTTTTTATTTCATAATTTAAATATAAATGTATATGAAGTAGAAATTACTTATGGATTGAGCAGAAGCATATCCTGATGCTTAACCTCAGAGCTTATGGCAGTTGTTCCATGAAATATTCATACATTTACCCTAAAAATCAATTTGATCATGGAAATTTTGGCATTTTACATTTCTAAATCCTTCTGTTGAGCTCTATAATGCAGTGGATATGAGGACCGGATGAGAAGCAGCAATAAGTATATACTGTATACTAAATGCTGACGGGTCGATGGATGGATCTTTAATCTAATTTCTACATTCTTTGAAACTTTAATCGTCTCTGTACAGCAGTCATGAGGTAGCCTGTAATTTTACATCATGTGTGCGTGTTCACGCAACAGGTCCTTCTTTAATGGATCCACTACTAATGGAGCATGAAGGCAGCAGAGAAAGCCAATAAAAATCAATTTCCCACAGCTGCAATTATGGCACTCTCTTGGTTAATTACTCTGGTCTTGCCGTTACAAAGTGCTACTAATGTGTCGTTGAAGAGCTCACGCTGTATAGCATTTACCAAAAAACACCATCGCGCTGAAAAAACTGTATTACACGACCCCAGCTGTCAGGAGATTTGGGTTTATTTGCTACAGAAACAATGACTACCATCATATTCAGGTTTACAACCTAAGAAAGGCTGAAAGCCCTTGAGATACTCTGCCACATCCGGCGCTCGGCAGAACAGACAGGCTCAAATATTCCCCCTAAACCGCAGTGACAGACACAATCCAAAGATTACATTTTTTTTTTCATTCCCTTTTCACCGATCATCATCTGTCCTCGACTTTGACACAGCACACACTGCACAGAGGAACATTTCTTTACATGCAGCAAGTCTGACTATTGTGTTATATTGTGTGATACAGGATTTTGACATGAGACAAAAAAAATATATATATTTTTTAAAATGCAAATTCAACAGTGAAGTCGAATGACATGACGTGGCTTGTTGCATGCTGTGAACGGATATATGTGTGTGCACATCCACACAATGTGAGAATATGCGAGTGTGTGGGATGCATCTCACCGTCCACGCATGCTGGTCGGGCCCGTGTGGTGCCAGCGATCTGTCCTCTCCGGCAGGCACAGCGGGCTGTCTGCCTGGCGATAGTGCGCTTGGGTTGACTGCTGTCTCTATTCAACATCACTATCTCACATGTGCCTACAGCCAACTGACCTGTGGAGGACACACACACACATACATACATTTCAGAAAGCATGACATAAAGATACCAGTAGTAAAATCTTGTTATATAAACTTCAACATGAAGGTTTAATATCTCTTAAAACGAGCCTATCTTTGAGTGCATTGTTATGTAGCAGTCTGAGAGTCATTGCCAAAGCAATCATGGAGGGAAATAAACATAGATGGCTTTCGGTGAAATAGAACATTTAAAAGAACGGTTCACCCAAAATTGAACACTGCTGTTGTTTATTCAATCTCATGCCATTTCAAACCTGTTTAACTTCCTTTTTTTGAGCGAAACACAAAGGTAATTTGTAAATCAATACAATGAAAGTGAATGAGAACTATGGCTGTCAAGCTCCAAAATGGCATCATAAAAGTGGTTCTTTTGATGCATGCACTATAAAATTGGTTCATTTGATTCAACAACTGTACTCAGTCTTCTGAAGCCATACAATAGCTTTTCATGAGGAATATATTATGAATGTTTCTTTGAGTTTACAAAACATGAACGAATGATTCCTTACTGATTCAGTCTCAGAGGCTACTCCAAGTTTAACACTGAGAAAAAAACTCAGTTTACATTACTCAAAATTATCATACAAGCCCACTTTTATAGTTTTTTTTTTATTATTTACAAGCCCCACTCATCATTCTTTGTAATAGCCCTTAAAAAAAAAAAAAAAAAAAAAAAAATAGAAACACAATTTTCATTTTTGGGGTGAATTATTCTTTTAAAATTGATATCTAGCTTAACAGCTCTGAATACTAGCATAAAATCCAACATACCAGCATAAGTTTTCTCATTGCCTATGTTATGAAAATCATGTAACATTCATAACAAAAGTAAATGAAAACTGGAGCCAGTCACAATTGTGCATTAATTGACTTGTGCATTATAAAAGTGGTTCATTTGAGTCAACAACTATATTCCAAGTCTTCTAAAGCCATACATTAGTTCTGCAGTAGGAACTTGGTGAACAAATTATTCTTTGGATTATTTTAAAAGAATAGGCTAATCAAGCTCGCAAAACTTGTCTAAATGATTAATTTATGAATCAGACTGAATTGGATCTCTAATTCAACTCATTGACTCAATGATTCAGTCTCAGAGGTAACCCTAAATTTAACAGTGAAAAACAACTTCTGTTTTAACTGTGCATTATACAAAGCCATCAGAAAGCCACTTTTAGATCACTTTTACTGTGCCTTTTGGTCAGTTTAGAAGTTTGAAAGCCCCAGTCATCATTCATTGTAATTGCATTGAAAAGAACAACCTGTACAATCAGTTATAAGATAGAAAATCATCTGGATTGGAGACAGCATTTTCATTCATTGGTTGAAATGTTCTTTAAAAAATAGATATCTAGTTCAACTGCTCTGAACACCAGCATAAAATCTAATTTTCCCATTGCCTGTAGTATGAAAATCATGTAACAGTACAATGAAAGTGAATGAGAACTGGGGCTGTCACACTTCACATTACACCATGAAAGTGTTTTGAAAGTGGTTATTTGAATCAACAGCTGATTTGGATCTCTAGTTCAGCACACTGTTTAACAGAGAAATACAACTTCAATTTTGGACTGTGCATTACACAAAGCTGTCATATATCAGAAGGCCACATTTGGACAACTTTTATAGTGCTTTTTGGTCCTTTTTGAAGTTTGAAAGCCCCAGTCATCATTCATTGTAATTGCATGGAAAAGAACAACCTGTACAATCAGGTTGACAGAAAGTCATATGGATTGGGAACAACATTTTCATTTTTGGGTTCTTTTAAAATAGATATCTAGTCCAGCAGCTCTGCATCCTAACATAAAATCACATTTTCTCCAAGTTGATACTATGAAAATAGTTTAACTTGTGTACTGGATCTTTCCAAACATATCCAGACATCCGAAATGAACTAAAATAGGCAAGCTAGCATCGAGCATCATGGAGAGTTCCAACTAATTTGTCTTTAGAAGAAGACAGATACCTGAGATAATTTAAGGCGTCACTTAAATGGAAGCTTTTTGCTTCTCTAAAGGTGTTCATTGATGTTCAAGCCTTTTACAAAGCAAAATCTATTTCTTTTATGTCCTTCGAGACCACTTCCCCTCAATGGTTGCTCTGACAGCCATAAATGCCTGGGTGAGAATTTTTGACACTTTTAGTTTGCAGGCAAAGCTCACAACTTTTATTCAAGTGACCACAGTGACAAACAAGCTTCGTATAAAAAGAACGAAAAGTGCAAAAAGTCTGGCTAGACATTAGCTGACTCATGCATAACCATAATCATAATTCATGTCACTGAGAAAAGTCTTCTTCGTTCTTTCACTTCCTGTCTTCGCTCTTTCTTTGTGTTTGATCAAAAAAGAAAAGGGGTCGGGTACAACTCTATGAATCCGCCTGTTTAAAATGGCAATAAAAGCAGATTTACAATATTAATTAATCTTGTGTGATACCGTTGAAGGGCCAACAGAGATGTGATGAAAGGGGATTTTTATATGTGTAATAGAACTCAGGAACAGTGATGAATCACCGCCGACTCGTGCTTTAAGATTCCCTTTCACAGGAAGCTCATCTCAAGGGCGCAATAATTCACTCTGATCAGCCCGGACGGAGAGCCAATCGGATCGCACCTTCCAAAAAATACCCTAAAAAAGCAAAAAGCCTAACTATCGTCTCCAAAATGCAGCAACACTGCAACTTTAATCAATGCTTGATGGAAGACAGTCCAAAAAGAGTCTATTCGGGCACCATATTCTCAGTTTGTTCAGCCTTGATTCCAGCTTTAAGCTGCTGCTGATTGCAAGGCTGAACGGCTTATTGCTATTCATCATATTTTACACTTGCAAAAAACAGCACATCCACTCTCCCGTTGCATTAACACTGGACCCATTGAAATGCAAAGACAGCAGTGTGGAGCTGATGACCGCTACTGCTTGGTCAACAGTCAGCACAGGCTGAGCTGATTAAGACGGACGTGTCGAACGCAAAGCTCGGACTCCCAACAGGACGACCAAAGGCTTTCACAGTCCACCGGCCTGGACAATTACTATTTCAAAACCACAGGTTAAAGTCAGTGAACCCAAGAAGACACGTGCCTTTCAGGAAGAAACCAGAGGAATTGAATACGATGTGCAGTGGACAGACAGTCAACCCAGTTCCAACAGTAAAAAAAAAAGCTTGATTTAAAAAAAACAACAACTGGTACATATATCTATATTTGTAGAATTCCTAATTAGTGTCTGCATTAATGAACTAACGTTCATGCCATTCTCACTTCAAAATCTCACTTGGCACATACAGCTAAGTTTCTTCTTGCAACAACACAATACGGAAAATCACGAACCAAGAGCAAAACTTACACGCAATTTCAGGCCGCACGTGTCAGATGCAAAGACTACTGAAATTGTTTTAACCTTGACGGCGATGGGGGCATCTTGTTGAGTGGAGATGAGGAATCCCAGCAGACATCATTATTGTAAAGACTATGGAGAACGCTGAAGGTCACCTCTCTCCGTCTCGCTCCCTCTCTCGCTCTGATCAGCCTCCTCCAAAATAGAGCCACAACCTCTTTCCATAACGGCCCACATTAATCCTCCACAGCTCAGAATTTAGATAAGAGAATTAACCCCTCCTTCAGTCCTCTGATGCTTCTCTGTTTGCCCCTCTTTTATTGTTTCATTTCATTCCAAGATGTTTCTTCAACTACCGCACTTCTGTTTCTGTCAAAAAATACATTTACACTTTACACACTTGCATGAGTTAATTTGATTTTGTCTGCTAACAGCACACTGAACATTTTGTTGCATGACTTGACAAAATTGGAGCTTAACAGGTAATTAAGTGTTAAGCATATATATATATATATATATATATATATATATATATATATATATATATATATATATATATATATATATATATATATACACACACATACACATACTGTACATATACACACACACAAACATATACATACAGTACATATACATCGTATTTGTGTCAAAATGGAAGTACGAGGGAAGTAATGAGAAATGAGTACAAAATATGTTCACTTATAATGTCAAAATGCAGAAAATAAAAACAAAACAAAATACACTTAATAACTTGACTTTGTTTAGATTACATAATTTTAAAATTGTACTTTTTATTTATTTATATATGCCGATTAAGATTGAAAATCTTGGTTCGGGACAAATGTTTAAAAATATATATATTTGTCAAAACAAAACAAAAAATACACAAAAACCTTTTAAGAAATGAATGAATGAATGCAAATGGCAAAGGGATGTTATACACTTTCCAAGAGAGTATGAAATAAATTAAAACTGTGTTTAGTCTGTACATATTTTGTTTATTTGACTCTTTAGGTTTTATATTAGGTTTAGATAATCATCATTTTAAAAAGGTAATCATTTATATTTATGTTTTAAGATTGAAAGTCTTGGTCTGATACAAACATTAAACAGTTATACAAAAATAAAATAGTGAAGACATATTAAAAACTTTCCAAAAGAGGAAAAAAAATTGAATTTAATATATTTTAATTAGTAAAAAAAAAAAAAAAAAAAAAAAAAAAAAAAAAAATCAACCCCTGGGACATAAGAGTTCCCATAATTAAAGAAACAGCCACAAATGGTGCGCGCACACACACACACACACACACACACACACAGAGAGAGAAGAGAGAAACAGCTGTGTGCTGCTGGCCAGGCACATCAATGGCAAGAAATACCAGCATTCTGTCCATGTTTAACAGCCAGAGGATGAATGGGGACGGATGGAGATAAGCCTTGGAAAACAGGATGGAAAGAGGGAGAGAGAAAGAGATAGAGTCAGAGGGTTTGATGTGCCAAAAGCTTGACAGCCATTCCATCACCGGTTGTTAAGTTAATTGATATGACAGGAGGTTTTTCTGCCTGTTTAGTCCAGACACGACAGACCGAATCAAATGATAAGGATCTACATGCACCTGGACACAGAGCAGCACATAGACACCCTGCTGGAGCAGAGACCAGGTCACCAAACTCAGCTCTGCTCTTCTGCAGACTCTACTTCCTCTCTCACAGGAACTAGATTCAGGTCTGCAGTGTCATTTTCAGTCGAAAGATGTAGGTACAACTGCAAGGGAACATGAGGTTTAAGGCTAGTGCAGTTCAAAACACCACCTTCTCTCCAAACACCGCACCACAGGACAGCTGACAGGAAGATGACACCGGTTTCTTTCTGGAGTTTGCAACAACAGATAAGGGTTAGACAAAACACATTTCACTCTCCCTGGGTTTCATCACTTGAACCAGCGGGAGAGCTAAAAGTTTAACACTGATGGGAGTGAATGGACGAATCGAATTGAAACCAGTTAAAAACATGTCCAAACATGAAGTAAAATAAAAAAGAAGTAAAAAGAAATTTGTATTAAGATAACATTAAATAAGATTTTTAACATTAAATTTTTTTTATAAATTAGCACATTTTATTAATAATTCTAATTACTGTAATGCTAAACAATATTTTTTTATTTTGTCATTTTTTCATGTTGTCACTGTTACAGTAAAAAATACTGTAATACAATATTAAAACCAGTATAGAGACAGTACAACAAATACCTCAATAAAGTATAAAACCATAGCCATTTAAATAATACCTATTTTACGGTGCCCCACACATGACATTAAAGACAAAAGAAATAAATTGTGTGCACGATTTACTAATTCATACCCTCACTGTACTAAAACGTGCACACAATTACTATGCCATTCCCTCAATTTGCTAAATCGTGCACACGATCTAGCAAATCAAGGGAAAGAATTAGCAAATCATGCACATAATTTATAAATCGAGTGAACGAAATAGTAAATCAAGGGAACACAATAGTAATTGTGTGCATGTTTTAGTACAGTGAGCGAACGAATCGTGCACACGATTTAGCCTACTATTTTTTTTGTTGCATGTCATGTGGGGGGCTCCGTACTATTTTAATTTTACTATTCAATTTTATTTTCTAATTTTATTTTACTGTTACAGTAATTGAATACATTCATCAGTAATAACAAGTAAAAAGAAGCAATGAGAATTTAGGGCAAAATCTGTTCTATATATAAAAATAAAAAAAATAAAAATGTGTAATATTATATCAAGATTAAAATAATACATAATACAATAAATAAAAAAATACAATAAAACAATATTTTTTTAAAACAAATTATCATAAGATTAAAATAATAAAAACATAATAAAATTATAAATTAAAATGTGTTCTATTATCATAAGACTAAAATAAATCAAATCAAATACATGTATTAAGCTATTATACTTTACAGTACATTATCAGAAGACACAGAATGTAGTGCACACGTATCCTGGACTACTTTCATGATGTTTTATGGTTCTTTTCCCCATCCTATTTAGACACTGATCCCAGTCCACTTTTATTACAAGGAAGACAGTGGTTCACACAGTGTTAAACATCTCCTTTGATGCTCCACACATGAAATGAAAGAGAGTAAATGTGAGTATTTTCACAATTTCTTTGCGGTGGAAAACGGCGTACTTGACAGGTATCGTGAGATTTACTCAAATACATCTCTTCAGTCCACAGACAGTAAAGCTAATCCTTTGTTACTGTACGAGTGGAAAGAGGCGCAGCTTGAGCCGCAGATGAAAAACTGCCCCTCTTTAGAGTTCGTCTTTGCTGTTAACAGTTATGTTCAGCAATAGAAGTGGCCATAACCTCTGCATTGTGTTCTGAAGAGCTAATTAACCCACCCTAACCCTCTAAGAACCTGTTTAAACATCTTTGTCATTTAGTATCATTCTCAAGTGGAATGAGGACGACTATAACAAAAAATGTACACAAGTTAGCAACAAGCCAGGGAACAAAGGTCGCACACTTCATACAACATCCGACAACAGTAAAGTCAGACAGAAATTCTCAAGGGAGAAAGCAGTGAAGCTAAAATACTGCAGAACATCATATCATTCATCTTCAAATATTAGACACTCAAGAATTCAGCTGAGAGAGAAAGAGGGAGAGAGAGGAACAGGGACACAACTAGAAATGTGTGGCATTTGACATTAATTAAATTTATAATCACCCATCAGCAAAAAATGTTTAAAAAATGGGTGGCACAATGCAGTACAATTGATTTTGCCATAAAAAGCATTTGAGTTTTGCATAAACATCCGTTCACTTCCACAGATTCATTACCTACAGAGACACAAGTGGTTTCTCTGCACTACATTTATGACACGGCCATCATTAACATCTGGCATAACGGGAACTAGTGGCCTTTGTTGAGGAAGAAATTGCATTTTGCAAATTGTGCTTCTGGAAATGACATATCCTTCATGCCCACCTACACAATATTATGACAATGGCATTTAGGGAGAGTGCAAAAATAACCAGCGATTCATACACTGTGGTTCATCCAAGTAATCCCAGAGGACAAATTTATTGCTCAGAGGTTGATCGCTCACAGCTCCAGAGAACTAATGGAGTTCTCCGTTATCTATTATCGGGTATCAAGCATCAACTTTGTATCAGATGTTTCTTCTAAAGGGTGGTGCACCTTTCAGATATGACAATGAGAATGTCTGTTCAAATGTTAACCGAGTTCCTGAACTTGAATTAAAGAAGCAAACAGGAGGACTGCAATTTAATCTTGAATGTAAGGAAGTAGAATTAAAGTGAATTGAAGTTATATTATAAGAATATAATATCACTGCAATTGTGAAATAAAAATTAAAGATAATTTTGAAAACACAGACATACAGACAGACCAACAGACCGACAGATAGACGGATAGATAGATGGATAGATGGACAGATGGATACAATTACAGACGGACGGATGGACAGACAGACAGACAGAGAGACAGACAGACAGACAGAGACAGACAGACAGATAGATAGTTAGATGGACAGATGGATACAATTACAGACGGATGGACAGATGGATAGATGGATACAATTACGGACGGACGGATGGACGGACGGACGGACGGACGGACGGATGGACGGACGGACGGACAGACAGACAGACAGATACAATTACAGACAGACGGACCACCGGACCGACAGAAAGACGGATAGATAGATGGATAGATGGACAGATAGACAGACAGATGGATACAATTACAGATGGACGGATGGACAGACAGACAGACAGACAGACAGACAGACAGACAGACAGACAGACAGACAGATAGATAGATAGATAGATAGATAGATAGATAGATAGATAGATAGATAGATAGATAGATAGATAGATAGATAGATAGATAGATAGATAGATAGATACAATTACAGACAGATGGATGAACGGACGGACAGATGGATAGATAGATAGGCAGACAGACAGACAGACAGACAGACAGATAGATAGATAGATACAATTACAGACGGACAGACGGACGGACGGACAGATAGATAGATAGAATTATAGATAGTTCTGCAGCACTGTTGAGATCTTTGTTGAAACACAAAAACAAGACTACTGGAGTCTTTCTTTCCTAAGGAAGTGCTGAGAACTTCAGCTGCATTATAATTAGAATCATCTCTTCCCACCCACTGAAACCTGAGCTCAACGGTGGAAGCCGAAAGGTGTCTGCGGTGGCAGGGCGAAAAGTCCACAGAGGGAACTCTGACATTTCCAAATGTATTGTTAAATAAACTGGCAGCGCTGATGTTGGTGACAGCTCATCCATCTGTCTGTTCTGTGGCCCAGAGTGCACACCCACAGCCAAGCGCACTTTGATTTCCTGTCTGTGCCATGACAAATGGCGGCGCTTTGTGGGGGGAGCTGTCAGGGCAGGATTCACAGCCACTCGGAGCGAACCACACATTTCTCTGTTACCGAACCCCCCCAAAAGGGCCTGACAGACCAAGAACGTGTTGCAGGTAATGGGCCTCTCTTAAAAAGCACACAGAAGCCCTTTTATTTCATCACTCTCCCGCATTGTAAATCCATTTCCGAAGCCAAACACACTCCATCTGTCTCTCAGCCGTAGACGTGTTCACTAATATGAATTATTCTCGTCTGTAGTGGGGGTTTTAGATACCAGTCAGAGAACAACATCTACTACAAATCATGCCATCTTAAATCACAGCTGGTGGTTGTCAAAGGTGGTCAGAAATGTTCCCGCCAAGAATCAACAGACAAATTACCTTTCCTTGAGAGCACTTCCAGAAAAGGCCTCATGAAAATGCCAGACGAGTTCGCTTTTCTGTTCTGTGTTGATGCATTTCCTATTGAAACTACATGTTTAGGTGGGACATATGGCAGAATAGCAGATAATGTTTAGTTATGTCAAATCCATGAACAATTAATTATTCAATACTTGCTGATCGATTGCAAAGGGAGAGACATTCTTATTCTAGAGAGCATCTGATTGGACGAAAATCTGTGTAGTGTAGGACAGGGTTATTTACTGTATTACCTAAATCTTAAACCATAAACAAATTGTTACCTGAAATAAAATATATATAAAAATCTTAAACTTATTTTATCTCCAGTAGTTGCAAATACATGTTCTCATTTTATCTTAGTTTAACTTAATAACTTAAGCGAAAACTGAAATAAAAAATAAGTAAATACACATTTACATTTTTTTTTTACTAAATTTTAAATGAAAACAGAAAATATAAAAATATAAATTCAAACTTTAACAAAAGCTATAATAGTAAATCAGTGATACTAAAAATAAGTTAAAGGTTGTGGATGACTCATCAAGACTTTTGACATGTTTTCATGGAAGAGAAAGACTGTAAAGTTTAAATGTACACATCTGCAATGTTAATAAAATAAATTCATAAAATGTAAAATGAATAAATGATAAAATAAATCTTCAGTGTCAAATATATCAAATACACAAATGTTAAAATGTAACACGAAAAACACCTATAAAAGGTAAAAAAAAAATGCTTTACAATTATTATTATTATTTTTTTAAATACTAGTTAGTGAATACTACTTAGTGTCACCAGTGACCTATTTTTCCTCACAGGCCTCTCAACAGCATGAAACAGACTTATGTTCTCCTTGTCTGTCTAATAAGCAATGATCAGAGGCATTTACGGCTCAGGTGATTGGCTCAGAAAATCTTTCTGGAACTCAAGCAAAGGCAGCAGCATTCAGGCCTCATGCACGAGCCGAGCAACTGCCATTAAGATGGATGAGACTTCTGGATAGCTCTCCAGGTTTATTAGAACTCCTTGAAAATCAACCAATGAGCGGCTTACAGTTGTCTCTCCATATTATGCCAGACACAAGAAAGTGCTTAAACATCAGAAAAATGTCACACATCACCTTTAACCAGCGCGAGCAGTATCTCTGATGTGCGGTGCAGCATTTGGAGTGCTTGACGGATAAAGAGAGAGACGTCGGTCAGTGACATGAGCTTGTGTCCTAACAGCCTGCAGATTTGCACATGCAGAGAAGCTTGTTTGCATCTCACACCACCAAGCAGCTGAATCAAATTTGCACAGGCATTAGTTTGAATGCGCGCAGCGGTGTGGGAGGTGCTCAATGAAACTAAAATCTCTTTATGATATTTAACAAATGACTAATCTTCTGCACCGAGCTTTCTGGGGAATTCCACTGCGGAAGAAGAGAGAATTTTTAATTGGACTCCTGACAATTGATTTTAATCTTGTAAATCTCTCATCTCGTCACTGTCCCTCTCGTTACTCCGAGCATCGGTGATGAAAACGCTCTGTGCATTATCGTGATGTCATCACAGCAGCTCTGTTGTGATCCTGGATGACAGCCCTGGCCTGAGAGGACGGCATAATTAAATCACGACTATAACACTGGCGCACAAAGACGCACACACATCTCTATATCGCTTGCATCTAACCACAATTAAAGCGGTATCATAATATGCATGTGTATGCTGGATCTTTTAAAAAGGCTTTTAAAAGGACAAGAGCAATGAGGGGTTTTCCTCACACGCCAAAGGTGCTTGAAGGGTCAAGGCTTCATCAAAACCACATGTTTTCATCTGTAAATGACTCGGAGCCAAACAGCGGCAAAGGCCGATGGTGACACACACTGATCAATCAATATCTCACCCACAACTTCAGTAGGGTCACGGATATCGTTATTGAAATGAAAGGCCACCACTCTGTAGAATCACAGCAATCATAAGTTGCTGCTTCATCCGGCTATAGACCGAAATCATGTTCCTTTAATGGATTTTGTTTTGTCGACCAGAACTGAATATTCAGTCATTATTTACTCATTTCAAACTTGTATGTCTTTCTTCAGTGGAAAAATTAATATATAAGCAATAAAAAGAATAAATGCAATAAAAAATATATAAACTGGTTTTAAAAAGTCTGCAATGCAATGGAAGTGAAAAATATTAATAAATGAATAAATTCAAATTACATATATAAAGTGATAAAATAATTCAATGCAAGTCCTTTTGGATAAAAGCATGTCAAATGCATTAATGTAAATAAACTAAATGAAACATGAAAATGGGACTGGAGAGCAACACTGTGCTTAAAAATAAACAAACAAATAAATAAAATAACAATATTTTTTTTCTTAAACTTTGGCAGAACACAGAAGAGTATAGTCTATAAAAATGCTTCAACTGTTTTTGTCTATAATAAAACTTAATGGGGCCCCAAACAGTATATTTTTTATGTTGTTGTTTTTTCATCGATAAATAAACTATTTTTTCCCCAACAGAAAATATAAAGTCATTTACTCTTAGAATGACATAAGGGTAAAATGTTTTATTAAACAAAAACAAAGTGCAAATTTTATCTTATCTATATACAAAAAAAAATTGCCTGTTTGTGAGGTTGATGCTGTATAAATTGTCCTGTGAAGGGACAAATAAAGATATTACTACCTATCTACCTATCTATCTGTCTATATATCTATCTATTGTTCATTCATGCTGTTGGCCTATCATTTTAGCATTCTATACATCCATCTATAGATACATGAACAACATGACTTCATGGCAGAAATATGCCCTCACCTTCCCTGTAAAATACAACACATTCAGTGACATTCGATTAGTGATTTATCAGCTTCTGCAGCTGGACAGGTTGAAAACATTTCAGGCCCTAAGGAGGATCTTCCCTCCTTAGTTTGAGCTGGAGGCCATGAAGCCCAAATAAAACTAAACCATTAACTAAGAGGATCTAGAAGGAATGTTTGATCCCTCAAAAACAAGACACCAGTTCACGCCTACTAACACTATGCTTAACGTCTCTGTTAAACATGAGGATATGTGCAGCAGGGAGCCCATAAATCTGCAGTATTACCGCGCTAAGACGCCAACGTGAGATAAAGTGTTAATGTCTGTAATATCTCTTATTATATCCCATCTTAACTCAAAAGCCCATCGCACCCCCCGATGACAGCCATCTGCAAAACTTCCACATCAGCACACAAACGCTGTGCCACGTATGACATGCCTCCCAGTGCCTTTTTAGGGCACTTAGCTTATCAAATGTGAGTCATATTCTTACCCCTGACTCAAATCATGACTATCCTCTTCATTACCTCTAGAACACACACAGAAATGCTGGACAGACTCACACACACACGCAACAACACACTGTGTAATGCATGTTCAATAGGCATTGATGCAAATGCATGCATACAAAAGTACTGGTCCCTGAACACATCATTCACAGCATCAGAAGAAGCAAAAGAACTTAAAAGACCCATGAGCTTCACAATACAACTAGTCCGACACTCACAATGTGCCTTTAAAAGCCATTCAAACAGAAAAGATAACCACAAATTAGATCTCAGCTGAGAGAAATCTCAACAATTGTGATCAGATTTCTCCAGTCCGCAATCAGAGGTTCTTCTCATTTGCGTTCCACATCTCAAATTCATATTTTTTCTCCAAAGACATTTCAGGAGACAAAGTTACATCTCCAATAAATCTGTGAGCTGTGAAAGAGCAACCCCTGAGCAATACAATTTTCCTCTGGGTTGTGAAGCATGCCCTTCATATTATGCTATAGATTTCCATAATAATATCACAAGCTCTCCAGGGTCTCTCAGAGGAGTTGTCTTCAGAGGAGTCCTACACTGTATGGTTTCTCTCCTGGGTGTTAAGGTGCAGAAGCTCGGCTCAGAGAAATCTGACAGCTGCATTTTAAACAACTTTAAAATAGGGACAAAATCAGGTGAGTCCATGCATAGAGATATGAGGTTATTTAGACCTCGTTACCATAGTGAAAGTGATGTATTCTGATGCTCAACACTTGCCTTCTTTCAGGATGTGGGTGTAGATCATCCACAGCATGAGCAGGCAGCAGAGAGACGCGCCTCCGCCGGCACAGAGCGCCCGCATCCCCGACTGCATCCTCACTACGTCCCGCAGAAAACACTCGCGGCACCCAGCCTAGAGCACGTTCAAAGCAAACTCGGCTACTTCCATAGATTTGCACGGGAATGCGGGCGGGATGCGAAGAGGGAGTTAATCCGACGTGAATTTACGCGCAGTCTTTTCCATTTTACGCATCTCATAAAACGCATTCAAATATTTAATTTGCAATGAGGGGCATTAAAAAGTCATTATTGAACGGGTGCTTGTCCAAGTTAATATTTAACTATACAGGATAGTATGTGTTTGAATTTAAAAAGCAAAGCAACGCAAATTGATGGAAAACTCATGCAAGCAAAGTAAAATGAGTCATAATTTGGTCCTTTGGAAATTGCGCAAATCCTCTGCGGTCTGGAGAAGTATCCACACAGAGTACCAGTCCAGTGGTAACAGGTCCAGAATGTACGGATGCTGACTGTAGATGAGCTAGAGACGGAGGCTCGGTTCTTGGTCTTCAGAAATGCGTCTTCTACAATGTCACTCCGACGTTCCCAAACCAGTCCGTGTGAAATCACACAGAACCTGCCCTGTGGAGTTACAGAGAACAGCAGTGAAGCGTTTCGCGCATATTCTATGTGATTCGTGGCTGGATTCAGAGCCGAGTTCTCCCTCCTCTGGCACGCGCGCACACACGCGCAAACTCACGCACACATTCAACGTGTGGGGAGAAGAGATGCAGATAAGGAATTTAACTATTCCGTCTTTTAAGGATTCTTTTAATAAAGAAAAAAAAAAAAAAAGACCTGACCATTTTGTGGTCCTAAAACTTAAAAAAATTTTTTTTTTGCTTTTTCAAACTTGGTTTCCTTATGGGCTTTTACATGTTCCGAATTATGAGTAGCCTACATTAAGTTTTGCGGTTAATATGAATTAGGGGAAAAGAAAAAGAAAACCCATAAGTTTTGTTCTACTTCAGGTAAACTGATAATAACTTGAGGTCTAAGTCGAAAATCTGCTCATTTAAGTTGCTCATATAAGGCTTTTCTTTCGAGAACACGTCGCGCTGTATGTGTTTGATTCAGTGAAAAAGAATTCTGAATCAATCCTGCGGGAATCGAATACCCCGCTGGTCGCGTTTGATACAATAAAAAGATTCCCTCTGTAATCGAACTGTACTAGTGCCATTATATGGGTTTAATAAAGTTAAAACAACCAGCTTATCGCAGTCATTCCCTCTGGATTCGCACTATATTGGTCGTGATGTATTCGAAGGAATCAATAAAAAGAACCGGCTCTTCGGATTCATTCCCTCTCAATTCGGAATATAGCCTACAGGTCGCGGTTAAGTTAATATATTTAATATAGCCTATACTGACAGGTTGACAGTTTTACAGTTAAGTCATAATTAGCTGTCCTTAAAGTTACAACATTGCAAGTCGGTTATAGATAATGTTATAGCCTACCTATATTTCTAGCCTACATATCTACTAGCGCATCCTTGCAGACAAGACTTCACATGCTGAAACTGAAATAAATTACAGTAGGACATATCCGTTTTTTCGTAAAGTCATTGTTTGCACTTATATTCTACAGAGAACACCTTTTTTGTGAAAAGAGCCAGCAATATTTGCAAATGAGCAAAGTATAGGGCTGTGACTGGAATTGCAACTAAAGAAGAGTCTAATAATGAATCTGGATATGAATAGTATACAGGATTAGATACACAAATAAATCGAAATGGCTTCTTTTGTATTAGTGAATATATACATAAAATATCAGCCCATAAAAAGCCTCTTCTTATGCAATATGCATTGAGCAGTGTGCATTATCCCAACAGGATGATTTAAACAACAGCATTTCCATGAGCTTTACATAAAGTATTAAACACGGTCACAATTTATCAAACTTATCAGAGTTTGACTCCACGATAATGTAATACAGGTTAAAAATGTGTCATATACATGTCACAAATAAGCACTACAAAGACATGATTATCGTGATTAGTAGAAATATTCAGCAAGCTGGAGTTACTGACATGAGAATGCTTTCCAAAACACACCATTAAAAAAAAAAAAAAAAAAAAAAATGGAAGCTTTTTTCTGCAAATACTACTGTGCTCTTTCAATATGTTGTTTTTTTCTCTTGCTCTCTCACTCTCTCCCAAAATCTGCACGTCACCCCCTGGGAGATAAGACCAGGTACAGTGCTTCATCTCCATATTTTGGTATTCTGCACTGCACCGCACTGGTGAACAATCCATTCGCATCTTTCAAGATTCATGGCAAACCACCATTAGACATTCTTTCTCATTTTGCTATTGGCATTACAAAAACATTCCCTATCCTTAGTCAGCAATGTGAAATGAACATATTGTTCCACATTGATTATTCACTCACTCTCATGTCTTTCCAAACCAGTAAGACTGACCTTCTTTTTTTCACGGATCACAGAAGATAATATTTTGATTTCATGATGTCTTTCTTTTCAAAGAACACATACAATGACCAGGGGCTTTCAGGCTGCAAAAGGACAAAAAGACACAGTAAAAGTATACAATCTGTGTCATATACATGTTCCCTTGGACCTCTTTTATGGTGCTTTTGTGTCCTTTTTGAAGCAAGGCACCTGGTACATGTAAGACTTAATTTGTGTAGAAAAAAAGCAGCGTGAACATATTTAAAAACACAATAAAATAAAAATAAATGTAAAAATATTAGGATTGTCAAAAGAAGCAAGTGCAATTGATTTCTTTTGCAATTCATGGCTTAACATTCAGGTACATTTTTAGGTGGAAAAGCTAAGTAAAATGTATTTACAATAAATAATATTGATTAAATATTATTAATAATAATAATTTGTTAAAATTTCTGATTATGATTAATGATTATTATAAAAAATGTGATACACTTTTTATGACAATAATGATAATAATACTAATATTTTAAAAGGTTTTCTTTATAAATACACATACAGTCATCTGTGGCTTTAAGGTTCAGAAAGCACAAAAAAGAGAGTATAAAAGTATTCATATGACTTCTGTCATATGCATTTTCTGGTTGTTTGGACTACTTTTATGGTGCTTTTGTGTCCTTTTTGGAGCTTGGTTCTTGGTACCCGCTGTCATTTGTGTGGCAGTGTGAACATGCTTCAAAACATCTCCTTTTGCATTCAAAATACAGGTTTATGCAAGCACACATGAAGACATCATCTATATTCTAGCAAGACTGTCACATATCGCAGCAGACAGCTCAAGGCACACACACCTTCTTCTAGACACCCTTAAATGTCCATTAATTCTTTTTCAAAAGTCAAACTGACAGATTTTCTACATCGATTTGGCCTCTTCTACAGTCTTCTTTAAAAACAGTAAACAACAGATGACACCCGAGCTATATTTTAGAGAGCATCTAAGCTGAGAAACGTGACCAGCAGCCCTTAAAAAAGCAATAATCTCAGACCAGCACAGCTCGCTTCCTCTCAGCAAAGAAAACCCATAATGTGCTCTTCTGACCGAAAACCTTGAAACAACCTCGCATATAGATCTGAATTCATTATCACACATCAAAGCAAATCCAATTTCATATATTGTTTCAAAACCTGATAGTCCAGACCTGTGTGCATGTGTGTGTGTGTGTGTGATGCACTGGTGCTCTGAAGTCAGTACACACAGGCCATCTGTGCGGACAATAAAGTCGGTGTTTGTGGAGCACGCTGTCAGATTTAGCGCCCTGCTGATGCCTCTCCATCTTCTAAATGACCGTCGTTAAAAACTCCCCACTCATACAAAACCATATCAATAATTCAGACCCAGACCCTACAACCATCCAGCCTCATTTGCGGTCGAGGGGACACTCTCACGCCAGCAGGGTCTCATGGAAAATTTTCAGCAGTAATTATCTGATGCTGATGACAACTTTCCCAATGATCTGATAAAGGTGGCGCAGGTTATTCTTCAGGACGAGAGAGCGTGACAGCACTGGAAGACCTTTGGCACTAAAGTCTATTAAAAAAGACCCTCGGCCATCACCCTCAGGGCCGTTCATCCTTCATTTTAATGGTCTGAGAGTTGAAGTGCATTCTTTAGCTGTGTCACCGTTCTGTCGCTCGGAGAGAATTGAGCGGCTCCGGTGTATCTTTGGCAGATGTCTGGAGACCCATCCAAATGGAATCAGCTGCTTTGAATCACAGCATTTCATCCATGCAGAGGCAGCATATGGTTCGTGTTTGTGCGGCTAACTTTGCTTTTGCTTATTAGCATCCTCTACCTCGCACTTTGAGAGAAATATCACAATTTGGCTCGCCGTGGAACATCATTATTCTTGCAAGAGTGCAATAAGAACAGACCTCACTCTACGGCAATCAATATTTACAACTGTGGCTCTGCCTTTGCATTTATTGTTTGGGTTTTACCACTTTCTGCTGTGCTGGTCCTCAGTTTTGCTTCGGCGGAAACTGCGCTGCCACGGCGCACAATCTGTAAGCTGACATTTTCTGCCAATTTGTAAGGAGAGGAAATAAACGCAATCCAATTACTGTATAAAAAACAATTATGTAGAAGCGCATAATGGATGCTATTAGTCTTTTCTGCAATGAATACATGAATATAGTATATGTTGATGTCAGACACGCTAGTGATTCTGAACAAGCGGCTTGTGTTCCCTGGGGGCACTTAGAGAGATTTCAGTTTTGCTTTTCCTTTTTAAACATATAAAACATAAATTATGAGTTTAAAATTAAAATATTAGGGCTGTCAAAAGTAGTGAGCATAATTAATCTCTTTGTAATAAGTGACTTAACAAATTCAGTTAATTTTAGTTAAACCTTTTCAAAAAGAAAAAGCAAATAGTAGTAGTAATAGTAATAAAAAATAATTATTAGTACTTTTTTTTCTTTTTTTTTTTGATTAACAGCACATTTTTATAATTGTTATTATTAATAAAAATTATTATATATAAAGTATGGAAAAATTCTGTATGCATGCATTTATTATTAAATAATAATAAAAGCAATAATAATAATAATAACAACCGACAAATATATTATAAACTAAATTATATTATATAATTTTTTAATAATTTATATATTTTTAAAATCAATAATACATCATGAAATTATTATTACAAAAAGAATGAAACCATAATGAAAATTGTTTATTTTTATGTATGCATGCACTTTAAATAAATATGTATAAATAGACAATAATATCTGTAAGCTATTGTCCATGTCTCAATATCTAATAATAATATACATGGTATAATATATAATAATAAAATGTATATATTAAAAGTATAAGTATTATTATAATTAAATATCTGTAATAAGTATTTGTATGCTAAATGTAAGTTTGTGTCCAAATATGCTGACATTATACATATATTTGAAAATATTACTAATATTATATAGCCAAATATAATAACTGATGGAGCAGTATACATAAGACAAACTAAATTGGGAAACAATAAGCAGAAAAATTAAGTCTACACATTGTGTGCTTATGTTGAATGTTTATTCTATTTAGATTTGAGAAACAAACTAGGGTCAAATCTATGAAACTCATCAACATCACAGCACACAAAGTAGGATGAGATGCAAATTGGTTTTGATTAACAGGGTTCTGTACTGGCCATCTGCGTCGGCAATTAGAAGAATGACAATTTAGGATTTATAATGCATTCATATCGCTTTATATGAAAGGCCTGTGACTTACTCAGAATTATTACTTTCATTAAAGGATGATAATATGACAGTAGCATCCCATTTGTAATTAAGATTCTCCTGACTGTCAGCACTGACAAACCACAGAATAAAGCTTCCAAGGTCAAATCAATATTATGAAATAAACTCAAATCATTGGACGTTATTATAAAGTCATCAATAATATTTTTAATTAAAAAAAGAACTTTGACCTATTTGTCCACACATTTCATTGGACAAAATCCCATTTAATGAAAAAACATTTTACCACAGTGACTTCCTCATTTGCTTCAATGTGTTACTAAGAGCGGAATTACTTTTGTTTCTATTCAACTGGCTTCCTCCTCACTACAAATAATGCTGAAAAAACCAAACAGAAATGTAAGTGCACAATAAATAGAGAAATAAAGTGATGCAAGGTCAGAATAAACAAGCAAGAAAACCAAAAAGATTGCAACCGCCTGTTTTAACACCCACAGGCCGACATATAACAAACATCAGATGTTAAAAAACCTTATGCCTTACATTTTTATTATATCACGCAGATGAGATTTTTGTTAATGACAGCGCATTATACCGTGCATTTTGAGGATGGCATTATGGGTAATCACTTGCGTTTCTTATCTCAGGCCGGTTAACGACAGTGTTCGTTAAAACAGCAAAATTGCCTCTGTCAAGTGCTTCTTTCATTGGAAATGAGCTCTTTATCGGAACCTGCAGCCAGAGGAAACATCATACATCAGCCTCTCTGCTTTATCCTATTTTCAATTCTTCCTCCTAATGGAGTTATCTGCATTTTCTCCGCTATCAGCCCGAACACTGGAACCGAGCTGGTTTGAGGAATGTGGTTTGATTTGCATTGTTTAATAGCTTTTTTTTTTCTCCTTACACTTCTGATGATTAGTGAACGTACTTTGCGGACAATGGCCGTCCAGCCATTAATCTTCTTGAGCTCGTTATTGCGGAAGCATTGGGAGTGAATAATCTGGGAGTGAATAATTACAGCTGCATTAATAGCAGTAAATAGGAAGCTCTTTACAGAAGAAAGAAACACTCGACAGTATACGCTCATCAGAACTGCTCATTGAAGTATAGCGAATCAGTCGTCTGTGATAACCGATACACGAACAAATCTCACTCTTATTTTCACAAAATCATAGGGGACGAAGGCAAAACGTGTGGTCGGCTCTCAAGGTCAGATGGTGCTGCTGGAGTTGAGATGAAGTTTGATCTAGTCTGTATATGTGAACACTGAAAAAACCTGTTTGTATGTAGGTAATGAAATGATCAGAAGGCTGATTATGGTGATACAGTTCAGTGACCAGGACTCATATTTACTAAACCTCAGCGTCAAGCTCCGGAGAACACTTATTGCTCTCAAACAACAAAAAATAGACTTTTTTTTTCTTTACCCCAATACAACCCTGAAGAGAGCTCAGGGCCATGTGAAAAATAAAATTTAGTCTGGAAAACAGCCACCGCTGTCCAGGAAAATCTACTGTACATGCACAAAGACACTGAGACTGCCTCCGGTACTTTCACTGAAATAAATCTTTAACAGAAGGCAATAGAATTAAAATAACTAATTAATGGTTTTAATGATGTTGAAAAAATATATAAAAAATAATTACAACAATATAATAATCAATTAAAAATATCATATAATGAAATAATATATTTGTATATATTATATTTTTTAAACAGGCCAAATAACTTAAATCTACGGAGCCCCACACATGACATGCAAGAAAAAATATATAAATTGTGCGCATGATTAACTAATTCATTCCCTCAATGTAAAACGTGCACACGATTACTATTGTGTTCCCTCGATTTGCTAAATCGTGCGCACGATTTAGGAAATCAAGCGCACAATTTATAAATCGAGTGAACGGAATAGTAAATCGAGGGAATGCAATAGTAATCGTGTGCACATTTTAGTACACTGAGGGAACGAATAAGTAAATTGTGTGCACAATTCATTTATTTTTTCCTGCATGTTATGTGTGGGGCTCCGTATAAATCAGCCGTCGAGAAAAAAAAAATTCTTTGCATTTTTGATAATAATAATAATTATAATAATAATAATAATAATGATAACATTATATATTATTTTAGATTTTAAAATGAATGATAAAATACATCTAAAACCAAAAACCTAATATAAAATAATACATTTGTTGGGACGTAATATTCTTAAAATAGGTCAAATTAAATCAACTGTTGAGCAAAAAGATTTTCTTTACATTATATTATATTATTTATTAAATTAAATATACATTCAGCATTTTATAAATAATAATAAATAGCATAAAACTTTACATTTTAGGTAAATTATTTGTAAAATAATATGTACGCATAGAAGCAACCAACATTTGAGCAAATCTGTTTTTTTTTTTTTTTGTTTGTTTGTTTGTTTAACTTGATTTGCTTTTTCGAACAGGACTCACCTATCTCTGACTCAACATGTTGTAATGTTGAAAATGAATGCAGCAAAATTTCTCATCTTCAGGATGTAAAAGTTCTAAAAAAGATGAAACATGGAGAGATGTGTTATATTTCCACAAACGCTGCTGTAAATAAAGCGTACACTTCTAATACATAAACCTGCTGAATCCACGTCACAACAGGTTTCTGTGTCTTTGTTTCAAACTGAATTGGTGTTATCAGCAGGTCTGGTTGTAGGCACCTCTTGTTTACTTAGTTTTAATGGTTTTAAGGCCTGAGGCGGCACAATGACTGCATTGCTTTCCGGAATCTGCTGGAACAACAGATTTTGGATGAAGGTTCTTCTAAAAACAATAACAACAACAACAATAACAACCTTCCTGGAACTGGGATTTTCAGCAGCTCAAACATGAGAAAAAGAGACCTCTGAGAAAAAGCCTTTGTGACAGGAGACAAAATAATTTTTGTGTGAGGGGGAAAAAAGTCAGTAGCACACACATTTATGCTAATGTGTTTCAGGTCAAATAATTTCCTCCCTCCCTCCCTCCTTGTGTCTGTTCCTTATATCTTTATGTTTTAAATGTAACAAAACAAGCTGATCCAGAACCATACTCCTACACAAACGTGGGACATGCAGCGTTGGCCCTGCACCAGTGTTCTGTGTGTTCCTGTGGGATTTCTATTCCAATACGACCACTGAAATAGCATCGGGGAATCAAGAGCTAGCTGTCTCCAGACCACATCAAACCCACATTTCATCTTCTCCTCATTTCACCTTGAATAAAAAACATATGCAGCTGAAAATATTGTCACCCACCCACCACGACCCTACAGGACACTCCCTAGTACAACGCCCAAGCCTTTTTGCTTTCCAACATAGATGAATCAGGGGTTTAGTTTTACTTTATCATTTGAAAATGTGTTTGTAACTGTGTTCTTAATTTATATAATTATATTTAAGGGATTGGTTACACATCGTTGTTTGAAACAAGTTTTGTAAAAAAAAAAAAAATATATATATATATACATCAGAAGCATCCCTTTGGAGGAACAAGTGCTTCGTTTATTTTTTAAAGGCATCCTGGATCGCGTCGGAGGATTGTATGTTTATTCAAAGCATTGAACTGCTGACTGTTTTATAAACGATTCACTAGAGTTCGCAAAGAAACTTTAGTTGGAAAGGGAAAAGGACAACTATCTGACAGAACCTGGATCTCAAACTGTAAGCCAAGTAAATGATTTCATAATTCCTTGAACTGTTTTTCCACATAATATTTGTGCAAAAATCCTCATTAACATTACAAGTGAACTTCAAGGAGCATATTACAATTATTATTATTTTAAATCCATGTAATGACCTCTTTACAGACAGTGTTTACTAATTATGGGGTCTCTGCTCTTGGCTCCAGGTCTACATGTACTGTAGGCCGAACTATTAGTACAAACAATTTCTATTTGAATTGGTGGTGTTTTTCACAAGAAACTTCAGATTTATGGTTTATTGAAACACATAATGTTCGGTTTCCCAACTTTTTTTACATTTTTATTATTATTATTATTTCAGCTATAGCCCTGCAGTGCCACATGTTCTGGTATCAAAAGCGAAACTTTGTTTTGTTATTGTAATATTAGTAATTTTATGTGGATTTTTAATAGGATTTATATATACAACCTTAACTGAAACAATACCTGAAATACTAAAAATACATAGTGTGATTATATATTGATATAAATTTTGATCAGTGTAGTTAATGTAATAACATCATGGAATTTGAATGGACCTATGTAAAACATTTCATAATACATGAAATGCTAAAAACAATATGTAATCTGATTCTGTATAGTTATTGACATTCTTTTTAATCAGTGGAGTTAACCAATGTAACGTAGAATAATGAATTCTTTTGACTGCTACTAGTTCATGTTCATTTTGTGACAAATACGTAAAAGGCAAAGAAAATGGACATTTAATGTCAAACATTAATACATTTTGAAATAATGTATGTTTGAATACATTTTAAAGTGAAATTAATTCCTGTGATGCAAATCTGAAATTTCTGCATCATTACTCCAGTCTTCAGTGTAAAAAATAAAAGTTACTCTGCAGTTTCATTTAAAGATTCATCAAAATGCTTTCTTGTACTCTGTGGGAAATCAGCCTTTTCTGATAAAACAGAAGAACTGATACCGTGTATTTGGTGTTTCAGCTCTGGGGAAACTAACAAACACAGTTAAGCAGCGGACATCCACTTATACAGAGACATACAAGAGGTATACCTTAATGTTGATCACATGATCAGCTGTGCTTTGACTTAACTTACTACTAATAATTCAATAAAAAGAAAAACATTCATTTCCATTCCTTGAACATTGTCTGGTGCATCAATCTGAGGGAAACTCATGAAAAGAAAAACTCATTAAGAAAAGATTGGTCACTACTTCTGTTCATTGCAACTTTAAGTTCACAAACCATGAAATTGTATGCTTAGTAACACTTTATTGCTTCTTGTAGAACATGCTTAGTTATATTGTTACACAGTGTGAAGTAACAATTTATGAAATCTACAAAAACTTAGAAATTCATATGAAAGAACCTAAACAAAACTTTGCACTACACACACTTAAAATCACACAGTGCTTCACACCAAGGCTGATATTCACACAACTAGACATTTTGTTTAAACTACTCTAACTCAAGAACGCCATACAAAAAGACATGGCTGCAATAACACCAACACAAATACTGGGATGAAAAAAAAAAAATATATAAAAAATTATTATAGTAACAGCACTGCTTTCCTACCTCAGCCAGGAACTAGTGCCATGTTCGAAAACAACAGTCATACGATTATAAACATTTAAAAGACATAAATATTTGTTACAGGAACATAAAAAAATGAAAAATTAACTGAGAAACTTCCCCTTCACAGGAAATCTTCAGTCTCATGTGGAAGAAGGAGAGAGAGATTAACATTATCTAATGTTGTCTTATATAATATTATTTTCATATGGACCACTTTATGGTACTTTTATGGTGACAGCCCAGCCCTCATCCATCATTAAAGGGGAAAAAGCAGTCTTAACATATTGCTAAACAGCTGCAGCTTTGTGTTTCACAGAAAATAAAGCAAGTCTAGCAGTTTTGGAACGACGTAAAGGGGAATAAATGATGCACTCTTAGAAATGAAGCATGGGTGTAGTTAAATTTAAATACTAGTTTTATGGTAAAATTACTAAAAGTATTATGTTTATATAGTAAAAATAAGCAAGTTTCATTGCATTAAATTAATAGTATAATATTTCAAGTCTACAAAATGTCACTGATTTAAACCAACTTAACCAGATCATTTTAAACCTACTAGCAGTTGAAGATTGTCCCAAAGCGCTTTCCGTACTTGCAATTTCGCACATGCACAGGAGGAAGCAAGAAGCATCCATTTTCCATCTGCCCTTGGCCAACTTTTTTAAATCCGTTATCATCCATAAATTATTTGGTAAGTAGAACGTTTTTTTAGTAATATATTTTACAATTACACATTTGTGAAATGTTTTTGTGTGCTTAGACGTACTTTGTTGATAGTTTAAAACGATTTATTGCTAGCTTAATTAACACAGAATTAGCCTGTATCCTTGTCATAGTTAAGTGTTAGAAGTGGTCATTAAATTACCGAAATATTAGAATTCTGTGTAGTTATTTTAGTTTAGTTGTGTTGTAATTTAGCTTTAAACAATGCGCTTTATCTTTTTATTGATAATTAACATTAGCCTAATATAGCACATGGCATAGCCATGTTCTTTTTTTAATGTTTTTTTTTTTTAGCTACACTTTTAAACAAGTATTGTTCTTGTTTTGTTTTTTAAACTCCATTATATTATTAAATTAGTGCTGCTGTCTGTTAGGGCTGCTCCGATCACGATTGGCCGATCGTTAATGCTCATCTCCTCAGTAAAGCAGGTTCTCTAATCAGCGGTTAATTCCATCAGGTGCCTGATTTCACATAGAGCAGCTGTTACTACACAGAGCCGTTGTTAACTGAGAAGATGCGCAAATCCACGTTCATTTTCAGCGTTTATTGGCACATCTTCTCAGTTAACAAGGACTCTGTGTAGTAACAACTGATCTATGTGAAGTCACGCACCTGATGGAATTAACCCCTGATTAGAGAACCGGCTTTACTGATGAGATGCGTGATTAACGATCTGCCGATCGTGATCTGAGCAGCCTTACTGTCTGTTATTAAGGCGGGCATACACTGTACCCATCATGAAATGAGCCAGTCAGTGGCTCAAATATAATTGCTATAGATTTGGAAGGGATTCTATATCATTAACACTTTCATGTCTTTTTTTTTTTAGGCTCTGAATGTGGAGGTGCAAACAGTGTCCTGAAAGTAAATCTACAAGGTACCAATTACTAAAACACTATAAATTAATCCATGGCCATTAGGGTCAGGGACACTCCAGATATCCATGCACATATTATGAATGCCCATGCTCATTCAAAACATGGAATGCACTTAAAACTTATTTGAGTTGATGTCATGTTGATGTTTTACATTTAAGGACTACAGAACAAGTAATATTGAAAAAGAAGAAAAACCCACAGGTAATCAAAAGTAAAATGGAAGGAACCTTTGCCTATAGAAGACAGGAAGTTGTTGGAAGATATGCCCTTCATAGCAGAGTTCAAAAACAGATGGCCAGGCCTGTTTTCTGAGAGCCAGGTAAAGTATTATTCATCATCTGTATTTAATTTAAATACGTGGAATTAATGTCTGAATACTGTATTTGGGTATAAAACAAATGAGCACATATTCAATTGACAAAGGTTTGGAGGCAATGTGGTAAGAATCCATGCATGTGGTTGTTCTACTCTATATTACAATGCACATTACACATACATCCATATAAATTGGTTACAGATACATTGAACCACCAACTAAAAACATTTAGCCAACAGCAAACTCATGTTCCCTCTACACCAGGGTGTCACACTCAAGTTTCAGAGAGGGCCAAAATTAAGAAATGGTACTGCGTGCCAAACAGTCTCATAGTGCTGTCTTAATATTATTATTATTATGAACACGCCAGCTCCACTTTTAAGGCAAACTGGATATAATTGTACCATGGCCAGATGTAGCCCACAGAGTTTGAGTTTGACGTGCCTTATCTACACCATATGTGATCATTTAAATATATTTGTTTTAACTTAAGAGACTCATAGTGAATTTGTGTTTTAATACAGGTAAATGCAGAATTCACCCTCATCACCACTAAACCCTTATGTCCTGACTGGATCATTACTATAGCCAGCTATTGAGGGTATTCAAAAAGAAGTGCGGAACAGCAAGACGTGATATCGACGTAATCATCGCAGAAATGGACATGGTATGTGTTTTGGGTGTATTGGGCTCCAACCCATGGGGGTTTAACATTTACTCTAAACATAATTATGCTTTTTTTATTTTTTTTATTATGGTCTTTAACCTTTCTATGGAAAGATAAATTATTTGCGAATACAAATACTACACTATTTACAAATATGATTCGCTATCCACGAATACAAAATTCTATGATTTGTACAAACAGATGTAGTTCTGTAAATGTTTTTAATTTATAAAAAGGATACTTTATATTTTGTGCACATTTATCATGAAATGTCAGTTGAACATCTGCAACTCTGCTTGTGAATTGTTGAATCTGCTTTTCTGAATTGCCTGATGCAATTTCTCATTCGTCCATTCAGTTACGTTTATTTTAGTTCAAACTGAACAGTATTGCCTCCTTCAAGGTGTCAATGGTATAAGCTTGAGAAACACTTGAGCTATTTATGTAAAATGTGGCTCGCTAAACAGTGAAATTATTTTCTCAAAATGATGTCCTTAAAAGGAATGAGTGTGTGTCAGGCAATTGACAAATGCAGATTCAACACCACAAACTGAACTGCAGATTTACAACTGACATTTCATGAAAATTGCACAAATCAATTAATTAAAAGCATGGTAGAATAAGGTCGTAATAGATTTGTCAATGTGATAATGGCCGTTTCCTCAAATAAAATGTTCAAAATCAGTTGTTTCCCACAGAATCCAAGTGTTGAAGTACGATGGACATGGATCCTAAAGGCGTTGTGCGTCTACTTGATTGAAAAGCTTGACAGCCTTATTAAGGACTACTGGGTAAGTCGCATTCTTTGTCAATCATAAACAGATTGATACAGAAAAATATGTATTTCTATATTTTCATTTCACAAACCTGTGAACTGAAATGTGTTGTAGGCTCAGAACATGCATGTTATGCTATTTTGATTTTTGCCAATGTTGGCAATATCAAATTTTCAAAAACAAATATGATGATTGATCAACCAAAAACATAATGGACAACAATTTCTACATTAATGTATAACATTTTGTAAAGTTAAGCCAAAGAAAAAAAAATCTGTCTTATTTAAACACAGGCAAAATAATAAGCAAATATACTTCTTGGGAATGTGTTCTCTAATTGTAAACTTAACATCTTTTGGGTTTGTTTCTAGTGTCATAGATGCATAATTAATAATGGGTCTCTTTCTTTGTCATAGGCTACTGAGTATATTGGTATTGATGCAATGATGGAAATGGAGAGACTGGATTTGGGTGTCTACATTGTTCGACATGATGGAGCAGATGCTTCAGATCCACCTGAGGATGTTGGCGTCATCATTGAAGGCTGCACAGTGCTGCGAGATCTGAGAAAAGCTGCAAATGGATGTGCAGTCCTGTTTGGCTTGATCTATCCCAAGGAGCTGCGATACACATTCGAATTTCTTCAGAAAGTGTTTATGGAATTGGATGGGAACAAGCTCTCCACTAAAGTGCAAGGTCCTCAAAAACAAACTGCATGAGTAAAATCACCTGCACCAGACAAGACTGGACCCGGCCTTGGACACTTTAGTTGTGTTGACTGTTACTTTATTTTTGGACTGCTGCTTGACAAAATAAAGCTATAATCAATGATGGTTTGTAATAAGCAGACAGGACTGCAGTTGGTCATCGACTTGCTTGGGGAGGCTCAGTTCTTTGGATTTTGGACTGCTGCTAGACAAAACATCTAGCAATCTAAAGACAATGTTGGTTGTTGTAATTGGCATTTAAATTTCTCTTGTTTTCTGATTTCTTCAGAATCAAAAGATGTGAAATACAACAAACACTGGTTTGTTATAATGACACCATCTCAAACAATTAAGGTGAAGATTGTTTTTTTGTTACGTAAACATTGCTGATTTTCTATTTCTCCTTTTAATGCAAACTATAAACCTTGTATTTTTCAAAAGAAATTTCTTAAGTCAGCAGGTATGTAAAGTCTGAACATAGTATGTTCTATCGGTGAAGTGAGAATTTCTCTGCAGCATAAATCCTCTTGATTTTAAACTTCAGTTAATTCAACCTCCCTCCATATAGAAAACAAGGATTTGCCTCTTTAGTTTTAATTTCAGTAGGCAACACCTGTTAGACATTGTTGACGTCAAAGTTCCAATTTACTATAAAGCTATATTGGGATTGAACATTATCAGATGGTGAAGATTCACAAACAAGTTTTATATTTTTTAATTATTATTTATATTGGTCTATTTGCATTTTAAACGTGGATTTATGTTGGTGTCTTCAATTGTATTTTTACACTTTGTATTTGTATGTAAGTTTTGCTTACGTATTTGTAATAATTTTATCAGTCATGATAATCCCAGATATATTAATGTACCTTGAAGGTCAACATTACTTTTTGACTTAATTATATTTCAAAAACAAAGGTGAATAAAGTTAATTAAAGTGACATGAGTAGTTTTCTTTTTAAACCGAGCAAGTATAATCAACACAAATGGATAACATTAGCTTATTTCTGTTTAATAGATAGAACTTAATGAGGTAATGTTAGTTCAAGCTATAGTCATTAAATTCAAGACAATAATTTATATTTATTCAAAATAATTGTGTAATGTACCATTTAATTAACACCGTTATGAACGATTTACTTAAAACATTATGTTACAATTAATTGTATATTACCTTTTGCATTTAAGCAACTAAGTTTTGTGGGACCGGTTGACATAACTTTATTAATTAAATACAACATTTCATTTCTTAGAGTGTGAAAGGCCAAATGTTTTCCATTATGGATGCTCCCGTCAGTTTTGTGTTCTGCGTGCGACTCAAATGTTCTCCTCTCCACCCAAATTTAACATTATCTATTATTGCTCTGAGCAACAGTTATCATTAGTGAAAAATGTTACTGCTGATTATTTTTCTTATTGCAGAGTTTGAGAACAAGCTTCAATTCTCTAATTTATAATTAATAAGCAATGGAGCCTAAATGAAAAAACAAAAACAAAAAAAACCTTGTGTTTGCATTCTCCAGCATGATCTGAGAACATCTATGCTTTAATGGAAGCTAGGAAATGTGATTCACATGATCGATCTATATTATATATATATATATATATATATATATATATATATATATATATATATATATAAACTGAATTAGTCTAGAAACAGTAAGAAAACATGTTTCATAACATTTGTTAAAGGAATAGTTCACCCTAAAATTAACATTTTCTGAAAATTTACCCTCAGGCTTTCCAAGATTAGTTTGTTTCTAAATCACAACAGATTAGGAGAAATTTAGCATTACATTATTGCTCACCAGCAAATCTTTTGCAGTGAATGGGTGCCATCAGAATGAGACTCCATATAAAACATCACAATAATCCACAAGCAATCCACATTAAAATCTTGTGAAGTGAAAATCTGTGTTTGTGAGAAATAAATCCATCATTTAAGCATTTTATCTTTAAACCATCACTGGCCAAAATACCGGTTTATAATCCAGTAACACTCAAATAACGCTCCACCCCCTGTCCTCTCAAAATGAAAATCCACTGTTCAGAACTTTTTTTTATTGTTCCTGTTTTTGTTCTTGATCTATCCATATTTCCCTTCTGATTCATACGAGGTGACTTTCACTGGAGAAAGTAATATTAGGGATGTCATTTTTAATATAAAAGAATGTTTTGAGGTTAAATACTAGATTTAATAATAATAAAATAAAAAACGATCTATGTCTTGGATGGCCAGGGGGTGAGTATATTTACAGCACATTTTTTATTTTTGGGAGAATTCCTCCTCTAAATGTTTGAAAATACAAAACTTTTAAACCCAAAAGGCTTTTTTTTTCCCTCAACTTGATCGCTCGCACGCACACACACACACACACACACACACACCTCAGAAGTCAGCATTTGAGTAATACATGAACATCAAAACTACTGACACGTGTGCTGAACATCTTTAAAAGAGAAACACAAAAGCGAGCCTTTGCACTGAGATATTTAGGTACCTGTGCAGCCAAGCAGCAGGCAGGATATTAAAAGAGCTCATGTTCAGAGATCACTGTATTCTTTTCTGGCTTGCAAAAACTAAATATCAGAATAACACATCACTACTCCACAAATGTTTTTGTACTGAAACAGAAATGAAAATTAAATGTTTTTGAGCAATGTTGCTTGGGCAACTTTGGGCAATGTTGCTATCAACAGGCAAACAGGTGAAGACAGGGCCCACGATGGAAAATATCCAGATAAAAATGTGTAGGAAAGTGGCAAAAGTTGCCCTGTGTATCATCAGCCTTACTATAACAAAGCATGCCTAATTTTGGTAAGAGAAAAAATCTGACTCGCGATAATGCAATAACATGTTCAGTATTAGGATTTTTAAGATAAAACAACATGGTCATAATGTGATACTTTAAACCGATACTTTTAGAAATCATCAGAAATTATATATCAACTGAAAACTTAAAATCTCAAAATTAATCCTTTAAAACCCATTTTAAAATCAGACATTGCATTGCCATGTAAATGGTACATTAATATCAGGTTACAAAATGTCTTCATTCATGAATTATCAAAAAGTTTAAATCGTGCACTATAAAGTCTATGTTCAAAGATGTGAGTGACAGTTACGGGGTTTTGAACTACATTACAGTAGACTGAGCTGCATGTATCTCACATTCTCAAAGTACATTTGAAATCAAGATGCACCCTGTTGACTTACACGCCCCTGACCTTATCATGAACTATTCATCAGAGAGAAAAATATATTTCATCAATACTTGATAACCAGCTCCACCTTTGAAACAACATTCTTTTCCAGCTGATGAATGTTAACTAATAAACAAACAGCTACACTACTGGGGTCAGCAAACAAACATTTATTTATTTATTTTTAATATGTCTCTCATGCTCTTTAAAGCTGCATTTAATTGATCAGTAAAACGGTATCAAATAACAGTAAAAAATAACAGTTACTAAAAAAGAAAAAAAATGTTTTTGCTGGATTCAGCCAGTTGGGTCTGGCAACGCAGCATAACATAACATGACATAAATGGATTTTATTCATTATAATAATGGGTGTAATTTAATTTGATGTTAAAATATGTTTCAGTACTGTTTGTTTTTGGTCACAACATCCCTCAGCTACGAGCGAAACGCGAGATCTAAAGTTAGCAGTTCCCTCATGAACAGCAGCCCTTCACCAGCTCAGATTCTGATGAAACACTGGCACAAGAATGAATACTATTTCGGTAAAAAGCGATTAGAGAGAATGGTTGAATACACTTAAATTAAAATGCTACTTTTAAAATTTGCCCTTTTTATTTCTAAAATGCTTGTTAAATGAGTTTAAATGTAATATTGTAAACTATTCTGTATTCACTCAAATAAATTCAATTTGTCTTGTATTATGTCCATGGGTGTTCTTGCTTGATAATAAATGTTATTCTTTTGATAATTGCTGTTGCCTATAGTAATTCTGTGTGTGATTTTTAATTTCCAGCCCATTTTAGCAAGACGGCAAAATATAATAATCTTTAAACAATAGATGACTTAAATTAAACAACCAAGTATATGTTGTCCAAAATCTACCCAGCACTGGGTTGCCAAATAACCCAAGTTGGGTTGTTTTTAACCCAGGATTTTTAGAGTGTACCATGCCCAAACTGTATCAAGCTCAAATCTAGCCTGAAATCATCTCTAAATGTCATACATAATCATACAGCACCAAGTGCTGGAGCAGCATTATGAAACAACACTAGGACATTTTCTACAAGTGCTTTTAATATCTGAACTGGTGAGATTATACAACAAGTGACTCTCAACTGAGTCACTGAATATTTGAAAAATTTAGCTGTCGCTTCTGGTCGGAGAGAAAAATGGGGTTTAACTTTCAACTTCCTGTGAACTGAGCTAAACAGAGAGTGGATATTAGGAAACAGAAGACATGACAAAAAACGTGATGGCTAAAAAGCGTTATAGAGGAGCTCAGAGATACTCTGAGCAACAATAGCTAATCACATGTGACATTAATAACTTTTTAACCTCAATATATCAACACACAGTGTCAACCAAGATCACTTAGATGCTGTTTAATTATGTCAGTTTTACTACATTTTCTTAATCATACTGTTTAAATTATTATCATGGTCTTTAACAGTCTTTTAATCTGTAGTGAAACTTTCCAGACAAAAGTTTCGATAGATGTTTGATCCTTTTTAACATGAGGTGGAAAGGGACATTCTGTCATGATAAAAGGTAAATCAAGCTTTCAAAGGTGTCAAACCAAAGGTTCATTGTTACTCGTCTACTGTGGAAAAGGGAACAAATGTTTCTTTGGAACAAACATCTAGCATGAGACAGCAATAAAATGAACAAAGATTTAAAGGCATAAAGGAAAATATTATTGTGCAAGAGAAGATTTAATTATTATCCTTATATAAAAATTAAGCAATAAGATACCATAACAAGCACTGATAAGACACGTGTGTGTATATATATTATGGGTGTAATGGTACACAAACATGATATGTTTTGCACTACACGCCTCTGTGCACTACCTCAGTTTTTACGGCACTGTTTGGTATCATTTTGGTACAGAAGGAGGAAAAAAAAATAAACATTACAATGCAATGACTTAGGTGTCCTTGAGCAAGGCACCGAACACCCAACTGCTCCCTGGGCACCGCTGGATAAATGGCTGGCCATTGCTCTGGGTGTGTGTTCACGGTGTGTGTGTGTTTACTGCTATGTGTGTGCACTTTGGATGGGATAAATGCAGAGCATGAATTCTGAGTATGGGTCACCATACTTGGCTGTATGTCACGTCACTTATATATATATATATATATATATATATATATATATATATATATATATATATATATATATATATATATATATATATATATATATATATTTATTTTGTTAGGGATAATAGTTTATCTCAGTTTTTAGAAACTTAAGTCATAACTTGTTTAAAAAAAATATTTATATTGCTTTAGGAGTGTTAAAAATAGCGGTTTCCCCAGTAGCTCTGTACACAAGGCATCACTGCGCTCACAAACACTGCTTTATGAGGCATTACAGCCATGATGAAATTAATCTGAGACCAATCGAACCAATCACCGCAGTAGCGACATTTAATGGAAGGGCTTGGAAAAATGAATCATTAAGTGAATCATTTGAGAGTCACTGAGCAAGTAAGGTAAAAATAAATGCATGTTATAAAACAATGAGACCGTTTTTGACCTTGCATCCATGTCAACCTATTGTTGAGAGGGGTGGTGGGGGGGTGTTATATTTAGAATATATATTCTCATTTAGAATGCAGTCAGTCAGACCATTCATTTTGTCATTAATTGTAATAATCCAGTGATCCACAGCTAGTGCTCTGATTTCATCGTCATCCAGTCTAAACTGAATGAACTGACATGAACAAACAGAACAAACATTGTATATAATATACATACACGTATATAAAATTTAAGTGAACCATTTTATATGCTCTCATGATAACATAATATGGCTTAAGATAAAACTGATTGTTTATTCTGAAAGGAAAGCCACTGAAAAAGGAACAAAAATAGTGAACACTGTTTAAGCATCATAACATCTCATGTGTGGTCTCAGCGCTGATCCCAGAAGACACAAACAGTCTATTTTTCTCTCTCTTAAACATGCGCACACACACACATTCCCGCACAGACTGGTCTCTGTGGATCCCCCCAAAGTAAACGGTTTGGTCTCAGTCTCTAACACGCACAGACAGGCTTAAAATTGTTTGGTGCTGCTCAAGGAAGGAGTTCAAGCGTGCACTGATCTGCAGAGAAAAGCACATATACTGTCCTCGTTACACCTACAGATCATGATACACAATGCTAACGGATGATTCCTCCAGATGAATGCAATACGTTTGCCATTGTGTGCTGCTGGTGGTTTTGCCTGAAATTACACATTTTAAAAGTGAAAACATCGTGGGATGATTCTCACAAAGAAAGGAAAATTATAAAAAAAAATTACATAGGCTATTTATTTTTATTTTTCAAATACATTTTTGACTTAAAGATAATAAAGCCTACTTTAGAACCAAAATAATTGCTTGCAATGTGACAACATTTACATGACATTAAAGTAATGCAAAGAAAAAAGAGAGATAATTATACAGCATTTATAAATAATGACTTAAATACATTTAGTAAAATTAATACAATTAAAATGATTAATGTAATAAAACAATATATCAAATATATAATATTATACATATATTTATAATATAATAATTTTCTAGATTTATAAATTAATTATAATATACTATTATCATTGTTTTTGCAAACAAATTGATAATATTAATATAATTTCATTTTTATTTTAGTGTTACTGGTATTTATTTTAATAGAAAAAAATGACAGTATTTACTGTAATACAGTAAAAAAAACAGAATTACAGTAACAAGAATCCTCATGAAAAATAGGAAACCCTAAAAGAATGGAAAAAACAACAACACCCTAATTATATCTATCATCATAACGTGAAATAATATTCTTAATGTAAAATAATGTAAAACAATTATTGCAATTAAATGCACACAAAAATCCTGTACCCTTGAACAGACACCAGTGAATTCATACCATATTTATGATGTAAAAACATAGGCTAATATAGGTTCTCATGATGCGTGTTATTAGCTTTGACTGTTTTCTAAAGCCTTGGGACAGACTTTTCATGTTAGGTGATGATTATGATTCACATCACAGAAACAGACAGTTGTTGCATAATGCAGTCCAATAATCTCATGCATTTGCTTTGTTGCTGTTTACTGTGAATGCTCCCCCGTGTGACACCGCAACATCGCCCTGTACCAAGATAATTTACAAACATCCATCCCTTCGACAAAGATTAACGCTGAAAGTGTACCAACACGACTGAAATATCGGTCCTCTCGCAGTCAGGCCTGTCTGTTCAGCGCATCCACACCATTGCCCCCCAAAAAACTTTCGGCCGGTCTGGAGAGCAGAGCACATAAAAGATGCAGCGAAGAGCTTGTGTAGAATTGTCAGATTGTCAGGCGGTGGAGCGAACGAGAGAACGCTCGGCTGTCTCTGTCGTTTTCGCTAATGCAGCTTCACCCTGACAGCAGCAGAAATGTTCCCCGGCTCACGGCCAACTCAAAGCACAGGTAGAACGGAGGAAAACATCCATTTTTCATTGGGATGTTTTCCCTGGGAGCCAGAAGACGATTTAAAAATCTGCCCCTGCCGGGAAATTGTGCATTCTGCGAGTGGCCTGGGCGAACAGAATAACATTTGAATATAAATTGATTTCGTTTCAAATGGACAGCAGTTTTGAGAGTAGATAAAAGTGCGCTAAAAGACACCGAGTCCAGTCTCTGAGCAATTTCCAGCCACACAGACTAGCTAGGCCTCATATTTAAAACATAGGTTAAAGATGCTATAAGCTGTTAGCCAGGGACCTCAACACCTCAACACACTTATGTCGAATGTAAGAAGTCGTGCTCGCCGCTTTAGACTCGCCGCTCTCGAACAACTGTGGCGTGATACATTGCTGCTTTCCAGCGGCTGCCTTTGAGATACTGTTTTAGGTAAAGCTTTGGCTCTGTTAGAGCAATACTGATAAGAGATGGCTATCACTCTGCTCTCTGTGAATGATGAATACTACACACACCATCAGAACCTCACATGAACGCGGTTCTCCAAGCTCTGTGCACACAAGCCAAATCCCTAACCACACATTTCAAACCCGCCATCAAACACCGTACATCCAAGACCCCAAAAGCAGATTATCTTCCAGAGCTTTGGAGAACTACGCTCTAAAAAAGCATGGTTCTTTACACATGGCAGTTTTATTTATAACCATATCTTCCTGAAGAATAATTTTTAATGCTAAAATAGTTACACGTTAGAATTTTTGTTTTTAAATCTTCAACTATCAAAAATTCGTTCAAAGCCATCAAATTATTGATTTTCTGGAGCTCAATCATTCAACTACACAGACTGTCAACATGTTCTTAACAGACACGTGATGTCCTTTTAACCCACATCAAAGCCACCATTAAATATCATCTATTCCAGTCCAGTATAAAGCAAATTATCTAGATGTTTGGAGAACTATAGTCTAAAAAACTAGGGCTCTTTAAAAGTTCTTTACACATAGCGTCAGTACTGTTTAGAACCGTAGTGTCCTGAAGCACTATTTTATGCTAAAATGTTTGTGTGTGTTATACTTTAGGTTTCTTTGTTCCTGCCTGTTTTTAAATCTGTAACTGTCAAAAATCATTTAAAGGCACCTCAATATTAACTTTCTGGAGCTCACCCAAACACACTCTCAGCAGGTATGTGGTATCGTTCTCCAAATGTAAGTGACAGAGATATTGTATTTATCATCCATTACATACAAACAATATTATTTATTAATGTTCATTGTCAATTATCATTCATCAACGTATTGAGCAAATAACTGTTGCTAGAGCACTGTCAATTTGCTACAATTTCATATCAAATAAAAAACAACAACTAATTAACATCAGTTAACCGTCAGTTTTTAATGTAAAACCCTGATATACTGTAGGCTACAAGGTATATGAAGACATTACGTTAAGAAATAAAACATAAATGTGTTATAATTTAGCACAGTTCTTTATGAATTGGTTCTTCTATTGTCACAAGCTGAAGAGCCCTTATCTGCTCCTGTTTAGAGTGTATTTAACAACATCTCTTCTCGCAATCTGCAGGTTTTTCTCTCTCATTTAACTTGCACTCTCCTCATTTGTGGCTCTCTGGGGAATGCAGAGGGAGAAACCGTTTCTTCGACTTTTGAGAAGTGTATCCTGCGCAGACTTTGGTTTCGTAATAGTGTTGGAGACACCCTTTGTCTGCTCTCTGGGCTTGTGCTGCTTTTGTTCTGGAAAGTTCTTCCCATTCACATCAGGCTTGTGAGTGATAGCACTGCGAGATGCCTTCGGTTGCAGCAGACCTGAACGTGTCTCTGGAACGACAGCGAGGAGTGATTAGCGACTGCCTTGTGATGTTTCTACTTGCGTGAGACTTGTGTTCCAGAGCTTTATTTTTTCTTTCCATTATATCAAGCTTAACACTCTTTAAAAAAAAACAAATCAGAGTGAACAAGTTGCAGAGAAATGAAAACGGAGTCTATGATCAAATCTCACCATTATCCTCCACTGACAGGCGAATACCAGCTCACAAAATGAATAGTGTGGGGTTGCTAAGCAACGTGCAGATTCTGACGATAACCACGTACTGTAACATGAAGAGAGAACCTGAAGTCTGATCACATGACTGTGACCGAGCAGAAAATCAGAAAGTGCTTTTATCGACTACTAAATTATGTTGACGGGAGCTATATGACAGATTTTAAACAATCATGTTTGCCGGTGTTTGCTAGCTGGATGCCGGATACTGATTGGCCACTTAAAGCAGCTGGAAATGACATGGAGCAGAAACCACAAAAGGAACATTGTGTGGGAGAATTCAGTTCATGGTCTGCTAGGTCAGTGTCAGATGCTTTGAGTCCTTTTAATGTATTATTTTTGGCTATTGTTCCATTTTAATGGATGGCAAAGTAAAAGATTTGACTGAAAGATAAAGCAAAAATGATGAGCCAGAGTCAAACTTGTGGTACCAAAGCTCATTGTGTCAGAGTGCAAATTTGCCAAGTAGGACATGCTTCTGGACTTTGAGTTGGTTATAATGCAACAATTTCATTCTATATTCATAAACTAACTGCCATTAAACACTAGAGGATGTGCAAACTGCATTAAAAATGGAAAAGGCGCACAAGCTTGAAAATGACTCTAAATAAAATGCACGTTTTGAACTGAAGGTTCATTCAGATTTGCATCGATTTGTTGATCAAGGAACATGTCCTACTTAGCAAAATCACAGAAAGTGTGTTGAGCGTATCCGCTAACTACTGGGCGTAACTGGGTAAACAAAATAAATAAAAATTGCACTAACAGCCTGTTGGTGCACATCTCAAGCTTTGACTCCTCGTCCATGCATGAATCTTTCTGCAATTCCAGTGTTTTCATTCATGCGTCTAGGGTTTTGGCTGCTACAAAATAGATTTATCACACAGTATTCATCTACTACCAGCTTCAGCACAGCTCACTGGATTTTCAGAGTGCATAACTGTGCCATTAAGTTGCTTTCAGAGCCTGGTATCTTCCTAGTAGGGGATCCTGACTGTAAGTATCAATAAGCATCACAAACCCACAAGCCACAGTCAATGAGCTGGTGCGCCTCACAGCACTGAGGAAAGCAGTCAGCAGAACATGACTCAGTGCACAGTAAATACACTGACGCAATATGGTACGAGAGGCCATGAATAACCACAACTAAAAAATTTTGATACTTACAGTTTGGACTTTTAAAAGTCTATTACTATCACAAGGCCACTTCACAATAAAGACATACAAATAATAGACACAAAAAAAAGACTACACACTACTGTTCAAAATTTTGAGGTTTTATTTTATTATTATTATTATTATTTAATTATTTTAAAAAAGAATGTGTTAAATGTATCAAAAGTGATGAAAATGCTTTTATAATGTTACAAAAGTTTTCTATTTCAAATAAATGTTGTTCTTTTGAACTTAAAGGTCCTGTTTTTCATGCTTTTTTGAAGCTTTGATTGTGCTTACAGTGTGCAATATAACGTGTTCATGTTTTGCGTGTAAAAAAAAACACAGTATTTTTCACACAATTCACCTATCTGTATACCGCTGTTTTCACTGTCATAAAAAACTGTCTTCCTTGTTTCTATAAAGTCCCTCCTTCAGGGAAATACGTGGCGAGCTCTGCTTGTGCCAGCAGTTCCTGTGTTGTGATTCGGGAATAAAATTTTCGGGAACCAAGTTAAACATAAATTGTTACTATTAATCTCCAAGTACAGCATCCCTGGGAAGGCCAAACAAAGATGATTGGACTCAGAGATGAAAATAACAGCGTTTCGACGACATGGCGACAAACACAAACGCAGCTCTTCATTCTTCTCGTCGGAGAGCAACAAGACCACGCCCCCCTTTTTGTGTATTCATGTGGGCGGAGGCTAGTCAAAAAACTGTTTTAGTGACGTCATTCCTGCAGGAACTAGAGGGATGAAGTCTAAACGGGTCGATTTTTTGCAGGTGAATTCTGTTAAATCAAATATCTCGCTTGGCATTGAACTTTGAGCTTTAGAATTTTACAAATATTATTTATACTCTAACAACAACATTACACACTAACTAAAGTTTAAAACATGGGATCACAAAGAAGGGGACCTTTAAAATAATCCGGAAAAAACTGTATTATGATCTCCACACAACATGTAATCTTATGGTACTAGTGTGCACCATTTAAGGGAAAAGAACCTAAGCTAAAGGTACAGTTTTGGCACATTTTTACTAGTCTTCATAATCATCAAACATTTATCACATCATAGTTGTGCTACTTCCAGTCCTAAAAGTTAGATCAAAAGGTCTCTACTGTAACATTTCCATAAAACCTTAAAGCATATTTACTGTCAATTTAATGCATTTCAAATAGTCAAACTTTGGTCATTAGACGCCTTCCAAAACTAGAAAAAGCTGAGAAAAGGAAAAGAGAAAAGTGGAGCGAAAGCTATAGAGAGGAAGTAAATAAGTCATATTGTTTTCTCCCACCGACTATTTATGAATCCGGCTAATGCTCTAGGTGACAGTTTTTGGTTTAACATTTAAATAATTTTCACATCAGAATTCCATTCGTGACAGAGAAGGATGAGATGTAAATGTGCAATGAAATTTCACTGCAGAGAACATCCCACGATCCTCCTCGGCACATAGGCACGCTATATGTCGTGCCTCAGCCGCCCGGCCCAAGTATGTCTGTTTTCCATCCCATAATGGAACCTTTGCTTTCTTTTCATTTACATCTGTTTGAACAGGGTACCTGGCATGGCACAGAAATCATTGCACAGCAGGGGAAACTATTTGCATTGTAGCTCCATTTGCTCTGATGAATTTTTCAGAAAGATGTGACAACCTCATGCATACTGATATGATGCCTCTGTTTTGCATACAGCTCCTACGAAACTGGTCTTAATCTTGTGTTAAGGCTAAAGCACCTAAATGGACAGTTTGAGAAACAGAAGACATGAGAACCCGGCATTCTGAGGAGGACATAAGACGAGGGCCGATTTAAATAAGTGTCCCCCGTCTCTCGAGGTTACAGCACAAACTCCTCGGCTCAGGCACTCACTAAATAATGAGACAAGACAAGAACAGTAGAACTAATCTAACTGCTTTAAAGAGTGCGAGAGACTGGATGAGTGAGAGGAGAGAGGGAGAGGTGAGGCGATGCGGGGAGAGAAAGAGGAGAAGATAAGACATAATCAGGCGTGAATACAATCTACAAAACGTACAGATATAATTTGGTATTCCAGCAAGGGTTTCTGCCTCAGCAGTGAGGAAAAGCAATCATCATTTGCAGGAGAATGTGCCGAGAGTTCCTTTAGATCACTGCTGCTCAAATGCATCAATCAAGATCTCAGACAAACCCCAGATCAGTGGCTTTGTTCAGACACGCAGTAGAAATACAGTTTAAATACAGAGTAAATACAGGTTTTTAATATGAAACTACTATGTGGAATTGTACTAATCAGACTACAAACAACTAAACAAATGAGAATTGGATCTATATATGTAGTTTTCATCAGGTTTGTAGGATTACATTTTTGCTGAACATTTGGATCCAGAGTCAAATCCATTTAGTTGTTTGTAGTATGAACAGCAGAAACCTCATTTTACAAACTTGATACAAACAGACCCAGCTCACATTTGTGGTTGTGTTTTTTTTTTCTTTTTGCCTCTTAAACGATCTGATTTGTAAAAAATAAGATTTGCTGATCAAGATATACACAACTAAACATATGATTGCAAATGAATTAGATTTAAATCCATTTAGTTGCTTGTAGTCTAATAAGAATTCTACAAAAAAGGGTTTGGATCCATATGTTTAGTTTGAACAGCAAATCTGTTTTTTTTTTAAAACCCGATCATCAGAAAGGAGCCAATTAACATCCAATATGTTTATAGTCTGAACGGCAGGAAAATAACTGAAATCTCTTTTAATGATCAGGTTTGCTCTTTGCTGTTCAGACTACACACAATTAAACATATGGATGTTACAATTAAACTAATCGAATTGTTCATATAGTCTAAAACCACGAAATTTTTTTTTAAATAATGATTAAATATAAACAAATGAATAAATAAATATAAAGAAATAAATTAAAATACATTTGCACAAACAAACATACAACTAAACTGGCTGGATGAATCTAAGCAGCTCCAACTCACATCCATGTTTTCTTCTGCAGTTCAGATGATAAATAGCCAAATAGATTTGAGTGTGATCCATACTGATTCATCAAGTTTGTGTAGCCAGAACTGTTTGTGTTTCAATATTTTTTGAAGATTTTATTTTGGCCTTGAACAGATACTTACTGTAAACACTACCTCAAAGTAATGAACGAACCATCCTGAGGCCAACAAAAATTCAATAACCATATTATTATTTAAAATATGATGCTACTGTAGAAACCCTCTCTCCAAAAGCCAGCTCTCTAAAGACATGTCAGCCAGTCTGACGTCAGCAAACCAAACACGTAATATAAGTGACAGGCTTAGAGCTAAAAAAAAAAAAAAAACTGCATTCTGCTTCCCTGATTGTTCTTTTTCATGCATGGTATATTAGAAAGTCATTTAAAGCACCTTTAATACACACTATCATGCCAACAGAGACTGTTAATAATAATAACAATAACATGAAGAAGAATGTTTCAGTAGAGAGACGGAAGTATTGATGTTTAACAGGCTCAGGTGTTCAATATAATTGACAACAACAGCTGCCATGAACAAGCCAAGCATTTCTCTGTCTATTACAAGTCCAATTGTCTTTAAAGAGCTCGCTGCCTCGCGGACTCAGAAAAACACCCTGTCTCGACACCCCCATTAAACCGGAAAATAATGACTGAGCGCAAATGGACCGAGTTCCTTTCGCAACATGAATTACATCATACCGGTAAATAGAGTGACCCGTCCTAATTAGAGGACAGAATAACAGGATTGTTACAGTAATCTCGGCCTATTGCTCTGCGGCGCCGCTGTCACTGACTGAGAGCAAAAAAAAAAAAACAGGAGCGGGAACTCGAGCTAAATCTATTCATTAGCCATAGTCTCCAATGCAATCAATAACACGCCTTTCCAATTACACCGGCCGAGATCCGCAGGAAATTTGTGCTGTACTTAAAGCGGTTAGCAGCATGGACTGCTGCGAGAGTTCTTCACTAGACTCCCCTTGAGCCTAACAAACTAGAAATGTAGAAACAGCTCTCACCCCTTACTGGGTTCTTCTTATTTTAATATGTGCTCTGAAAATGTGTTTTTATCGTCCTAATTGACTGCAGATTCAATACGGCCTCAGCTGTGATTCAACTACCACTTTTTTTCTTCCCCGGAGCTATAAAAATTCTTTATACGCTTTTTAATCAATGTTTTCATAGATACATCTGTGGGAAATGATCAGGATAATGAAATATAACGCAGTCTGTTTACATCCACTTCAACAGCCCAATCTTCCGACGGAGATTGTGGTGTTCGGCTTAAGGGGCAACAGACGTAATCACCGTATTGTGTTTACAAAACCCTCAATAAGCGACTATTCAGAAGTCAGCTAGCATGCTGAATAAGAGCATTATAGTGCACACTTTAGGGTGAATGTCACATTGCATGACTCCACAACCATTTTGTGGGAACTCAAGCAACCAGAATATTTCCCTTAACATGACAGAAAATAAAGCAGCATCAATTCTGAGAAAAGCCGTTACATCATTTGTTTGCTTGGATCGATAGCTAATGATAAGTTATTGTTAACTAAAACAACTAAAAGCTGTTTTCAGTAACTTAAAAATAAAGCTGGTTAAAACAAAATCTAAACATTCAGTGAAAAATGTTAAGGCCTTGTTTCACAGACAGGGCTTATCTTATCAGAGCTTTTTTTTTTTTTTTTTTTACTTTAAATTAAATAATATATTTATAGAATTAAAGTTTTATTCCAAATGCCACATGGATTGATCGCTAAAGGCTCATCCACACAAAGCCAGAGGTTTCCCCATCCAATCTTTTTTCCTCATTCTTCCGTAAACACAGCGTTGTCTCAAAAACTACACAAAACCACTGAAACCAACTCAAAACGTTGTAGTATACATGCCAGACTAGTATGTGGCTCTGTAGTTCTGTCACAGAGATGCACTAAAATTGGAGAAGACTTCTTTGAGCATGCGCACAAACCTTACGCGCTGAATACAAACCCAGAACAACAAAAAATAAAAGGTAGTAAAGTTAGTTAAGCTCAGTAGCTTCTGCAGCAAGAACACAAGCATGTAGTCCGCCATTGTTGTTGTTGTTGCTGATACGTGACGTAGCAGTGTATGACTAGTGTCAAGACATGGGGTGATGACATTATCGTTTCACAAAAGATAAGGATTGGCTGTACACACAAAAACACAAGGGGGTCATCTTCAGATTTATCCACTCTGGGACGCGGTTTCAACGAAAAGCGGTTTCAGGCTCCCAAAATTTCAGATCCATCTGAACGAAAAGCCAATATGATAATACATTTTTACGTATACAGCTGTGTGCAAGGGGCCTTAATATGTTCACATTGTAAACTAAAAATTAAACTTGTGAAATAAAGCTGGAATAAATCTAAACATTATATGGGGAAAATATATATATATTTTTTAAATACATTTAACTTCAAGATACACAGGAAACAAATTTACACTGAAGTACTAAAATAACTAAAAAGTTAACTAAAAATAAATTAAGTTTTGCTTGTAAATGCCTTTTGGAATTACAGCTAATAACCAGTTTTCTTATTTTTAACTAAAACTAAAACTATTAAAAATCAGTTTTGGTAATGAAAGAAAAAATCTGAAATAAAGTTACATTAGATTAAAAACTTAAACTTATTTATTTTAGTCATTTGCCAAGGCAATATTTCTAATATGCATTTTTTTTCAGGTAAAATCACTATCATTCTAATTAGATTGTAAGAGCAGACTGATTGCTATAAAAGGAGGGTAGAAGCACTTCCAGTCATTGTGTTCTTGTTAGCAATGGTTAAGTCCAAAGAAAGACATGCAGCCATCATCACTTTGCATCAAAATGGCCTCACATTCAAGGAAATTGTTTAACAAGAAATATTTCACCTGAAAGAACCATTTACCTGATCATCAAGTACTTCAAGGAGAGAGGTTGGACTGCAGTGAAGAAGTCTTCAGGACGTCCCATAGTGTCCAGCAAGCGCCAGGACCATCTCCTCCTGAGGAGTCAGCTAGGGAATCATGTCTCTAGCCATGCTGAGCTTGCTCAGGTAGGACAGCAGGTTGGTGTGAAAGCATCTGCATGCACAGTGAGGCCAGGACTTTTGGACAACGGCCTGTGTCAAGAAGGGCAGTAAAGAAGCCACTTCTCTCCAAGAAAGGACAGACTGAAATTCTGCAGGAAGTACAAGGAATGGAAGTGGGAGTGGGCTCTATCATAATTCTGCCCAAATACACTGCCAAGAATAAAGAATGGTATCAAAACGTCCAGCAAGAGCGACTTTCTTCAAAGATCCATGAGCAATTTGGTGATGATCTGTGCATTATCCAGCATGATGGAGCACCATGTCACAAAGCAAGAGTGATAAAGTGGCTCAAAGCTCATTACACTGAAATTTTGGATTTGTGGCGAGGCAACTCCCCAGTTCTCAATCCCATAGAGAACCTGTGGTCAGTCCTCAAAAGGCGAGTGGGCAAGCAGAAGCCCACAAATTGTGATCAACTCCAAGAACTGATAAGGCAAGAATGGATCCCCATCATTCAGGATTTGGCCCAGAAGCTAATATCCAGCAACAAAGAAGAAGACGGCTCAACACTGTAAATATTGACCAATTATAAATTATATATTTTTTGCAAAAATGTATGATCTGCTTATCATTGTTCTTCAGTATACCATAGAAACATGTGGAAAAATAATCTACAAATACTGAAGCAGCAAACTTTGCAAAACACAAAGTTGGTCACTGCCAAAACTTTTGGCCATGACCATAAACAATATTGTATATATATATATATATATATATATACATACATACATACATACTGTACACAGACACACACACACACACACACACACACACACAATACTACAACATAACACAACAAATGATAAAATAGTAAGCAACAAGGGCAGAAATGGAGGCACATAAAATTTCATTTTGCCCTGACCAGACTACGAACAGCACAGATATTCTTCATGTCAGTGCAATCAGTGTGACAGCTGGTCACCAAGGCAACGGACAACAATTCTCAGAGGCATAAATTGCAAGAAGTGCTGTTTTGCATCACCCGGGGGTTTGCGTGCAACAACAGCCCGTCGTTTGTTTTACAGACACGCACACACACATCCCCTTTCCGAAACAGTGGCGATAATGCTGTTTACATCATCTCTCACCGAACGGACAGGGACAATCACAATTATCTGGATATATCTGATGAGCTTGCGAGCGTGTGCGGTGACAGCCCTATGTGTTTGTGTGATATAAATAGCCCTGTTGTAGCCGGGAGGAAGGGAGTGTGAACGACTGAACGTGTGCCATAACAATGCTATGATGTCTTCCTGTGGAGGCCTGCACCCCTGGCCCCGCCCCCCACCTGCTTTAGCTGGGTAATGAAATATGTCTGCTGTGATGTATGGCTGCTGGATAGCTCCAAATCGAAAATTAAATCACACTAACTTAATTTGCGGTCAGGGCAATCAAACTACTTGTTTTGGCCAGAGTATTTCAACCCATGCTGGCAATGAATTCATCTTGGTGAGAGGCCTGTCAGAGAGAGGCATGTTTGCGGGTACCACCTCCAGCTGTAGAGAGAGCTGTGTGGTCCAGAGGGCAGCAGGATGCTGGCGGCAACTGTATCAAGAGTATTATCATCTGAAAAACAGCAGTGAGGAGCATCCTGAGGCAGGCTATTCAAGATCTCATAGGAACAGTATTAAAAAAAAAGTTATAGATACCACACTTCCATATGTTGCAATTTAATGTTCCAGTGAACCAAAATATTTTTTGACAATTAAATATGTTATTTAGCGTAATAAAAGCTCAAACAAAACAAAACATAAACCTAAAAAAAACCAAAACAAACAAACCAATCCAAAATAAAGCAAACCAATTCAAAACAAAATAAAACAAACAAAAATAAAACATAAAACAATTAAATAAAAAGCTGTTCGAAAATAAAATCAAACCAACAGACAAATCGATCCAATCCAAAAATAAATCTAACTGAAAAACAAAACAATCCAAATCAAAAAGTAAAAACAATTAAAAAAATAAATAATTCAAAACAAAATCCCAAACAAATCAAACCCCAACAAAAAGCAAAATCCAATCCAATCTAAAACAAAAACAAAATTATAAAACAATTCCAAACTAAAAATCAAAAAACAAAAAACAAATCAATTCATAAAAAAAAAAAAAAAAAATCCAAGCCAATCCAAAAGAAATCAAACCAATCAAAAACAAAATCCATTCAAAAACAAACAGTCAAAATTGTATACAAATCGATCCAAAACCAAACCCTGGCTGATTAAAAGTGAGGATTTCAAAGTTCCTACTGGAAATGTGCAACATGAAAGTGAAAGTGAAGTGAAAGTGAAGTGACATTCAGCCAAGTATGGTGACCCATACTCAGAATTTGTGCTCTGCATTTAACCCATCCGAAATGCACACACACAGAGCAGTGAACACACACTGTGAGCACACACCCGGAGCAGTGGGCAGCCATTTATGCTGCGGCGCCCGGGGAGCAGTTGGGGGTTCGATGCCTTGCTCAAGGGCACCTAAGTCATGGTATTGAAGGTGGAGAGAGCACTGTACATTTCCGTCCGGCCCGAGACTAGAACCCACAACCCTTCGATTGGGAGTCCAACCCTCTAACCATTAGGCCACGACTTCCCGCGACATGGCCACGACATGCCACGACATGGCATTTGAAGTCGGATTTCCAATGCATTAAAGTGCCCCATTTGGGATTTATGAAAATTATCTTTCAAGCAGTGTGTAACACAGCTCTAAATGAATGAAAACTTCCTGCAAAGTTTTACATCTGAAAGTGCAGCATGCATGAAGTTATTGTCTCTCAAAAGAAAGTGTTGACTCTAAATCACTGAAACCCACTTGTTCCACGCAGGCTGTAAAACTTGATTTTGCCACTAGGTGCTGCTTTTCCCCGGATCGTCTGGAAGTCGTGGAGCAATAAGGCAAAAATAAATGTATATTATAAGACAATGAAAGTGTTTTTTTGACCTTCCATGCATGTCAACCTGTTGTTGGGGACTCCCAAAACCAAAATATGAACCTTTCATTACCCATTCATTATGGGTAATACCCTTTCATTATGGCAGCTTCCAGTGTTCTAGCATTTTACTTGCTTTAAAAAGTAGTGTTAAACACTCACTTTAAAGCAAATTAAATGCAACAAGTCGAAAAATTACAACATAATAATAATAAAACTTGTTTGCAGAAGCAGGTGCGCAAAATCTTGTAAATTCACATTTCTGATCATTATTATAATGACTTCTTGACTATTCTATCCCTGCAAAACAAATGCTAGCATTGCATTGCCTCATTTATCCTCAATTTAGTTGCTAGGAGACTTCTTTGTCGGCAGTCAAAGCCTGCAAAGCATTGCCACTTGAACACCTGTATGATCTATATCAGTGGTTTTCAACCTGTGGGCCGCGGTGGTATTGCAGGTGGGCCGCCAATTATTTTCTGTTCATTTGTAGTCCATTTCTAGGGCTGTGCGATTAAAAGAAAACGTCCTAAAATCACGATTTGAGCGTGCGCGATTTCTAAATCGCTTTATAGCACAGTTTTCCGTGGCCCTGACCTCCCGTAGTATGCTATCTGATCCAATCAGAATGCATTGCGCCTAGCGCGAGAACAGAGACTGGGCATATGCCTAACTCCATGTTCACACACTGTCTGTGATGCGCCTTTTTTCTGAGCCAATGTTGACGGATCAGAGCGTTCTCACTGCGGTAAAAGGCTAGAAATAAAAATGTGCGAAAATAATTCATTTCTAACACATGAGCATAGAATGAATTTGTTAGTGAACAGGATGCAGTTTAAGTGAGAGGAGACACGTTTTAAGTGTGAACGAGCAAAGGAAATCTGCGTGCGAACAGAGAGATTCGCACTCGTGCATTATTTTAATGTGCTTTCGCGTTATATTTATGCGCTCTCACTGCTGACCGCATACACATACTGTATACACACTGCAAACACCTGAGGCACCGCTACAATTAATGAGCTCTATGAACAATGCATGGCAAAAAAGAAAAAAAAGTCCCTGTATACAGGATTTTTTTATTTTTTTTTTGCCACAAGTCTATACATTTTTTTACATCTTCACTATAGTGATAATTTTGAATTATGTCTGTTCTAGAGATGTTACAACTTTTTGATAAAGCTTTGATTGGTTTTCTTTTGGAAATATGTTTAAAATTAATCCTGAATGCATTTATGATTGTAAAAGCATATCGGTGTGTGTCACAATTGCAAAATTGATCAAAAAAATCGCGATAGTTTTTTTTTTTTTTTGTACATGTTTATTCAATAAATACAGTTTAAAATCTAGCTTCTGAGTACTAAGTTATTAACCCAACAATAGCGGGGTCAGTTAATTTTTTTGAAGTGGGTCGCACAAACATATGTGTTTGGTTGTGTGGGCCGCGAGTTGAAAAAGGTTGGGAACCACTGATCTATATGATCTTATGTAAAGATCTATACATAAGTATCTAAAGATAAGATTAAAAACCAACTTAAAGGGGGGGTGAAATGCTTGTTTTCACTCAATATCCTGTTAATCTTGAGTACCTATAGAGTAGTACTGCATCCTTCATAACTCCAAAAAGTCTTTAGTTTTATTATATTCATAAGAGAAAGATAGTCTGTACCGATTTTTCCCGGAAAAACACGACCGGCTGGAGGCATGACGTGTGGGCGGAGCTAAAGAATCACGAGCGCCAGTAGGCTTTTGCGTTGAGAGCGTTTGGAAGCTGTGACATTACCGTGAGGGAAAAACCATCATCCAAAACAAACCATGGCTTACAGTCAGATTCAGCGTATATTTATGATCCAGAATCAGATCCCGAGGCTGAAACTGAACGAGAACAGCAGCAGCAACGACTTGCTCCGAGCGGGGCTCGAACCCGGGTCTCCGGCATGGGAGGCAGACGCACTAACAAGGAGGCAGAGATATTCGAAATGTATCTTCGAAAATGCAGGGAACAAACAACAACACTTGCACAACTCCGTTGATGCTCGGTAAAAATAAACTCCATCCACTGGTCCCTTAATGCTGTTTTTTTTTTTGGTAATCTGTGAAGGGTTGTTTTGCCCTGGCAACCAAAAACACACTTCTTTTGTGACTTTTCACGACGCTCTCGCTCTGATCAGTGAACGTCTGTTGTGCTCTCAGTGCTCTGCTATACGGGAGCGCGCACTCTTCCGGCAGAAGTGCCTCAGGACCCATATAAGGAAATTCCGCTTCATCTAACGTCACACAGAGCCATACTCGAAAAAAACTTTCCGAAACTTGTGACAAACCGGAAGGAGTATTTTGGGAACAAAAATACTCCTTCAAACGTACAACTTAATTTTTGAAACTTTGTCCATGTTTAGCATGGGAATCCAACTCTTTAACAGTGTAAAAAACTCAGTATGCATGAAATAGCATTTCACCCCCCCCCCCCCCCCCCCCAAATGAAAATTAGAACTGTTGCCTCGGCAAACTAATTGAAGTAAGCTTAAGTACAAAAATAAAAATAAATTAAAGTTAAATAGAAATATGAAAACTAAAACTAATATTACACACACACACACACACACACAAAAACACGTATGAACAAAAGCTAATCCAAATTATTATTTAAAACTTCAACTGCATATAACAATTCTAAAATAACACAATGAGATACTCAGAGATTTTTTAAGTGTGACTTAAGTGTTCAAATACTTCTATGGAATATTCACGTTCACATAAAATGGTGAAACATGTTCTATGCAAGTACATGACCGTGAATAGCAGGCCTAGTTTTAAGGCAACTCTTGCGCCCTCTTGAGTACTGGAGAAAGTCAACGCTAAAGTAAGAAGCGAGCATGAATAGAATACTTTGCTTTTAGTTCCCCAAAAAAAAAAAAAACAAGATATCAAACTTCTAAAAACCTTTCCAAAAAAGTTTCAGCTTCAAAGTTTAGTCTTAAGAGTTTTAAACAGAGAGATATCACCATCACAAACTTTCCAAACCGGCCTCCAAAGAGCGTTTGAAGAATGCTTGTGGCCACTGCAAAGCTGTCTTCAGAGCGCAGATGGTGGAGAGTGAGATGGCCACTTGTTTGGATTCCCCGTCGACGCCTGCGCCGCTCGAAGAAAGAAAATCAATCAGTGAGACAGACTCATCCACCTCTCAAACACTCCAGCACACTCTCACCTGTCACATCATTTATCCAACACAACTGACAGGGCCGGACACACACGCATATTTACACACCTGATACCACACTCGCTCCGTTCAGTCTCTTATGGAATTTCATCCTTTTAGTGCCTCTCTCTTCAAACCATTTATCAGCACTTTATGTGTTTTTGAAGAAGAAAAAGAGAATATATGAATCAGGCCGCATTTGAAACTCGAGCAAGCCTGAAAGGAACACAGAAATGTGCCTCAACAATGAGGCTGCTAAATGAACACAGACACACACACCCAGTTGTTGAAACAAATTTAAACACAAAGACACATTCTCTTTATATTCAATAGCCTGTTTAAATATGTATTCAGGCTCCTCTGCTGCCTCTCTCGTGTTTTATTGAGAGATTCAGGCCATGTGGGGGTTTGGAAGGAAACCCTCCAATTTCAGATTAAATTTAAAGCTGTAAACCCAATCTTCATCCCTTCATCATGACGTCAGGCTCAGAGCTGCCGCATTCATAACCTCACAACACATTCATAAAGCCAGTTTGGCAGCTGTCATAGACCATCAAAGAGATATGAATTAGCATGGGAGGATCACATAAAAGTTCTGTAATATTCAAGAGAATGAACAATTTTTTGACAGTATAATAAAAATATTATATATATATATATATATATATATATATATATATATATATATATATATATATATATATATTCATTTGCCCACGATTCTTTCTTCCATGTAGTTTTTGGGTAAGTTCAGTTTGAAACTTCAGCTTGCTACTCAATTAAAAAAAAATTAAACTTTACACTAATTTAGCCCAGTTTCATCATTATAACTAAAACTATCAACTTTTGTTTTTTTAATTGAAACAACTAACTTGGCAACTAACTGAAACACAATAAGTACTAAATATCATAAAACTGAAAAATAAAAATAAATTAAGGTAATTCGAAATATTAATATTAACTTTTTTTTTTTTTGTTACTAATAACACTTTTAAAGCCTCTAGGTTGCTATAGCCAAACTTTCAATCACTCATGCATATGCCAAATGTTGGTTTCAGTGGTGCCAGCATTAAAAATCTTGGGCTTTGTTGTCTTACGAGTCCAATTGTCTTTCCCACATCCAGGAGATTTAAGCCCCAAAAAGGCTTACCACCTAGACCCCTGCGTGTCCAGAGTGAAACACAGAGGTGGATTAGTGATGGTTTGGCCTGCAATATCATGGCATTTCCTACTGTGCTATATGGACACAGTCCTGCCAAGAACTTCCAAACAATGCTGGAGGACCATGTGCCCCCGTGGTTCAAACATTGTATCCTGAAGGTGATGCCGTGCATCAGGATTATTTTGTCAATTTTATGATAACTTCTAATAAATTCATGTTCAAGCAGCAAACTACAGTGAGTTAGAACTTTTTAACTTGTAACAAACACATATTTTTTTTAAAGCTGATTAAAAAAAAACTGATTTGTGGTTCTGGAACTAAATTATATATTTTTTATTCTTCAGTTAAAATCCAAATCCACAGTCATCATGGCATAAGCTAAATTACATTTATTCAGCGTGTATAATTATTTAATAAATATATTTTACTTGTCACTGGCATTAGTATGGTCATTGCCAAGAGAGACAATGTTATGTGCTCTAACTTTAACATTTCATAAATGTCAAAGATAACAGCATTAAATACTAACAGGCCGTCACATAAAATAACACTTCATTTCAACATTTAATCTCATTATCCAATCTGAAGCAAAGCATGCTGGGAACAAGAAATCCACTACCCAATTTTCAAAGTTAACAAGACAACGTAATTTTTAGATAAATTAAATTAATGCAGAAATTGGAGTTTAAATTATACACAACGTTAATGTAATGATCAACATTGTGTCAACTGAACCCAACAAAGTGTCTGCAACTTGATTAAATGATTAAAGTCGAATTTTTTACTTTTAACATTTTTTAGAATGATACATTTACATAAGTATAAGGTAGTTACAACCCAAAACATAATTAAAAGGACATTCCTCTGAAGCCATTTTACATCTTCATAGTCAAAGTCAATATTTGAAATTCCTTTCCTAGACAACACAGCTCTCAAATCTCTCAAATATTGTGTATCAACACTCATTGCCACAAGTTTGACTTCAGTGACAATGGAAACCAAATGATATTTCACTGACATTAAACCTGATGCAGCATGTCTCCATGTACATATGATACCATCATCTTCATTTCAGCGTCTCATCTTTATTCCATCTCGGTCGGCTACCATGTTTGGCCCACGTTCACCTTTTTTTCTTTTTTACTGTTCAGAAGTTGTGCGCTAACTATCACGTCTTTGAAGGTGTGCGCAACATATGCTGATTACAAACTCTGAGAATCATGTAGGAGGTACAGGCGTGAAATATTTCAATCCATCTGTGGAAACAAAGATTAAAAATAAAAAAAAAAATCCTGAAACACATACATATGAACAATATAAATACATTTTAAATATTAATACATTAAATACATGAACTGCCTTTAACCTCTCACATGTCCTGACCTATGACTGAGCTCATGAATATGAAGCTGGGTTTGTGATATTTATTCAAGCTTAATGTTCGTCTGATGTTTGTTACACGAGTTGTGCATTACATAACTGCCTCCAAATGGCACAGCCTCAGAGTCTTTTGGAGATATGAGATCTGCAGAGTTAAAGGGGCAAACACGCTTCAACACTAATCAACACTCACACAAGTCTCAAAGGTGACTGCTGCATTAAATGGGTGGGTGGAGGTTTCCAGATCAATATGTAAGGCCATATCCACCTACATTACTTGTGTAACCAGACTTTTGACCTTACATATGCACTACTGTAAGTTTAGGGTCAGGAAAATTTTACAATATTTTTCAAAGAAGTCTCTTATGCTCACCAAGGCTGCCCTTATTTGATCAAATAATTCAGAAATATATATATATATATATATATATATATATATATATATATATATATATATATATATATATATATATATATGTATGTGTATATATATATATATATATATATTTTTTTTTTTTTTTTTTTTTTTCTGTGATGGCATGAAGCTGAATTTCAGGTTCCATTATTCTAGCCTTCAAAAAGATCCTTCAGAAAATATTCGGCATGCAAGAAACATTTGTAATCACAATAAATGTTGAAAACCGAAAGAATGTATAGATTAATAGAAAGTTCAAAAGAACAACATTTATCATAACAAATATTGGCCATGGACCGTCTGATGCAAACTGAGCGCAACAATGGCAAGCGCTGACTGAAATAGCCAGGTTCAAGGTATTAGGTTGATAAACCAAACATTCGCCCAAGATCTAATGACTGTAATTGGTTTTGAAGAGCTAAAGTAAAGTAAACTCAGTATTTAGTAAATACTGTATGGTCTGAGTAACTTCTGAAACATTATATGTACTTGAACAGAAAAGCCCATACATATTTTTACATACATATGGTGCGTGGGTGGTTGGGGGTTTAATGACAATCTATTAATCAGTGATTTCATTTTACTTCTTAATCAAAAAGCGACCCCAAAGGGACCCCATTGTTTGGAAATGCTAATTCCCTTTCAGGGTCTAGGATTAAAAACTGCACTGTGCTATTACATTGGGATATCTTTGTTTAATGCAAATATTGTCAGCACTTGTAATAAATTACTTACTAAACAACTAAAATAGTAGTTTTCTATTTGAATAGGTTTTAAAATGTAACTCATTCCTGTGATAAAAAGCAGAATTTTCAGCATCATTACTCTTTGTCACATGATCCATCAGGAATCAGTGTAATATACTGATTTGCTGCTCAAGAGAAGTTGTGTTACTTAATATTTTTGTGGAAACTGTGATATATTACCGTTCAGAGGTTTGAGTTAAGTATGATAAAAACATTTATAATATTATTAAAAAGTACATGCTGTTCTTTTAAGTTTTCTATTCATCAAAGAATCCTGTTTTCTAAAAAAATATTAAGCAGCAAAAATGGTTTTATACCATTATTAAATTCTAATAATATTTCCCTGTTCAAATAACAATTCCAAATTACAGTTTTTAATGCATTTTTTGTAAAAAAAAAAAAAAAAAAAACTCAGATTTGAACTTCCTTCACAAAAAATAAAAAAATAAAAAAAATAAAAATAAAAACCGGACACCCAGCCCTACCACTTTCTGAACTGCAGATTTCAGTCAGCTCTCGCCAAAAACCAGATCTCTGTGTTCGTGAGTGAGAACACGGTCACATAGAACATGATGATGACTCCGACTTATTGATCTTCTGTTCATGTTGTGTAAAGACAGAGGACAGTATTTGGTTAATGGCACATAGTCTTAATGCTATGTTCCTTTAGACATGTTCAGTGACTACTCAAAGCCAAAAATCAAACCATTATCCCTCCATCTGCAGATAAGAGACAAACAGAGCGAGAGACACAGGTGGAGAGAGAGAAAACGTGGGTTGAGCTGTCAGTCACTGATTAGCTACTGGATGGGAACCAGGAGGAAATAAGGACAGAGGGAAATGGTGAGAGAGAGAGAGAGAGAGAGAGAGAGAGAGAGAGAGAGAGAGAGAGAGAGAGAGAGAGAGAAGCATCAATGACCTTTCAGCAGCAGCTTTTACTCTTCCACAGAGAAAGAGAAAACTCACTCCATCCATTATTGAATTCCTGAATCAGCTTCCCTGAGTAATGCCACTTCAGTTGAAAGGATCTAGAAGTAGGTTCTCTTCCTCTATCTCTCACTCTCTCTTTCTTATCCCCACTGCGCGCTTCGCTTCCATCGCTTTCAGCACGCCAGAGACTGAAAATGTCACGAGTGCCTCTGGCTATTCCTAATCACAGAAAATCACTCACCTCTGTCTTTGTCACAACGGGCTTTGGGTGGCAGCTCTTCCATGAGCCGGTGTGATCAATATTTCAGCCACAGACCGAGGCCTTCTGCATGGGAGAGCCGTTCCTGCCTCCTGACGGATGGGAGCTCCAGGGGCTGTGGAGCGCAGGGGACGAGGGAGAGGTAATATTTAGACAGATCACAATGGTCCACCTGCAAATAGGGTTGTGGATGAGAGCAAACCAAGCGGAAAGACAGAGAAATGGAGAGTGACAGGAAGTAGAAAGTGGGCTTGGAATGGAAAACGAAACAGCTGTGTTATACTGTTAACATGGTCACAAATAAAGTTTATATCAAGAGTGCATTATTGTTATTATAAAACTGAATAAATTATTACATACTGAAGACACACACACACACACACACACACACACACACACACATATATATATATATATATATATATATATATATATATATATATATATATATATATATATATATATATATATATATATATATATATATTTTTTTTTTTTTTATATATATATATATACACAGTATATATACACAGTATACACAATTATTGGTACCCCTAGAAAGTCTTATGAGTAAAATAAATAAGATAAAGGAATATAAATAGGAGGGCAAACAAAGGCCAAATTCCTTTAATCTTCCATCACAATGAGAAAAAACAAAGAACAGATTTCTGATGTGCAGCAAAAGATAATTGAGCTTCACAAATTAAAAGTGACTTTAAGAAAAGAGCTAGAGCAGTGAAAATTCCCATTTCCACCATCAGGGCAATAATTAAGGAATTACAATCAACAGAAAATATTACAAATCTGCCTGGAAGAGGACATGTGTCTATATCGTCCTAATGTGCGGTGAGGAAGAGAGTTGGAGTCGCTAAAGACTCTACAAGGACCACAGCTTGAGAATTGCAGAAAATAGTTGTCTCAGGGTCAAAAAACCCTGAAAAAGTTACTGACTCTGTTAGAAATCTTATAATGGGCCATGTTTGGAACTTCCAAATGGAAAATAATCCAAAAACAAACCTTAAAAACAACACAAAAATGGGTCACTGGGCACAAAACCAAGTTTCTGCTATGGCCATTTAAGTCCCCTGACCTGAACCCTGTAGCAAATGAGTGTGGTGAACTGAAGAGGAGAAGCTGGGAATCTAAAGGGTCTGGAGAGATTCTGGATGAAGGAATGGTCTTCTGATCTCATCAGGCATTATAAGAGAAAACTCAGAGCTGATATTTTCACAAATGGAGGTTTCAGAAATCCTTGCATAAAAAGGTGCCGTTAAAGGCGCAATATGTAATTTTTCTGCTTTAAAAATAGCAGAAATCACTATATCTATGTTATATATATTTTTTAGTTGTGCACTTACATCATCCCGACAGTTTTCCACGAACTTTCAAATCCTGAGAAAATTATAGTTTAATTAAGACATGGCACGTTTCTTTATTTCCGTTTTGTTGCCCGTCTATGGCGTCATATAAACTTTGACCCCTCTAGTTTATCTAACTTCCTGCGGAACCGCCAAATACAAAGGTGAACAGAAACAAAGACGAGACGAAGAAGAAAAAGTAGTAGCCTTGATTGAGACTATTATATTTTATATTTATATTCGTATTTAAACCTCAATCAATAACTTAGTTATGGATCATGATTATGCTTTGCCTGCACGTTCTGTGAAGCGCAAACGCACGGGTGAAATAAATGACCCGAGATGGTTTTGGGACAAGAGAAGCAACAAGACACGGGTAAATAATGGAGTTGCATTTCCAAGATAGAGAGAGCTTCGTGACAAGCTGAAACTACAGAGAGATGCTGAACTCGCTTGCACTCTGATAAACAGGTATGCATCCATTCAGCTAACTGTATCTATCCGTATATTTTGTGAAACGATATGATGTCTTGTGTAAAACGCAGACGGACTAGCTCTCATGTAAATCTACATTTGTTCTATATCTAGCTGAATAAAGTAGCTTCAAATGCAGTTCTCTAACTTGTTCGATATCATAGTATAACGTAATTATAATTATTAACGAAAGGCGGCCGTGTTTTTTAACATATATTACTACTAGCTAGATGGAATATTGATTTGATAGGGTTCTCATAATTCTCCTTTCGAAAAGACGTGATTGTCAAAATACTAAGTTAGAATGAGTGAGGAATGATAGGGAGCGACAGAGCGCGTGTTCCAATGAACAACAACTCCCATGAGCCTTACGCTCTTTCCCGACGTCATCAAAGCACGTCTTATGTTATTATTTTGATTCTGGTGGTCAAAAATTACATACTGCGCGTTTAATTGTGTCCAATGTGTATTAGAATAATGAAATTCCCCCCATTTTAAATTCTTATACTCCAATGAAAGTTTTGATTTTTTAAATGAAAGATCAAAATTACTAACAATGCAAATTTCTTTTCACAGCCTTCTTTGATCATATTTACCAAGGGTGCCAATAACTTGACCAAAACTGTATATACACACACACATTATTTTTATTACATTATAATATTATATAATACTTATATTATTACAAAATGAAATTATAATATACAAAACTAATACACAGACACACACGTTTGTTTTTGTGAAAAGTGGGGACATTCCATAGGCGTAATGGTTTTATACTGTACAAACTTCTATCGCCATTCACCAACCCTACCCCTAAACCTAACCCTCACAGGAAACTTTATGCATTTTTACTTTCTCAAAAAAACTCATTCTGTATGATTTATAAGCATTTTGAAAATGGGGACATGGGTTATGTCCTCATAAGTCACCCTCTCCTTGTTATACCTGTGTCAAACCCATGTCATTATACAGAGTTCTGTCCTGATAGGTCACAAAAACATTAATTTAGACTATTATTAATCAGAATATTGTTTCTCTCTCATTCAAATAGGTTACATTGCTGTAAACAGCAGTGAGGATGACACACATTTACTTACTGAAAAAAATGGTTGTGGTTATAAATAATAAATTTAATTTATTGAACAAGTGTTTTTTTCTTATTTTATTCTACAATTAAAATCAATGAGCCATTCAAGGTTGAGCACAAGTGTTTTTACTACAGCTAAAGGGGTCAATGATCACAGTTTGTGTTATTCAGTGAGTTTGTGTTGGGTTGCATGCCGTTACCTTCGGTCCTCTTCAACACTGAGCCCCCTAAAGCAGAAAGCTGCTGACATGTAAAGGCCAAACATTTCACATAATTCAAAATGACTCATTTAAAAATCTTCCTTCGTCATTACTCATGAGGACACTGTACCGCAGAGGCCCAAAACACTTTCCCTGTCAGTCCGTCAGCAGACTCTCTCTCAGTTCACTCTCTCCACGGACTTACTTGTCACCCAATATCGGAGTGTCTGTGAAATCACCTTTTGTCCTTCGCTCTCTTCCCTCCGAAAGTGTCCTGATGTTTGACAGGACGGCTAAAAATAAGCACCGAGCTGCACAATTAGCTGTTATAATGTCCCATAATCCCCCCCCCCTGAAAATTCGCAGCATCCAGGGGTGCCCATCAACACCTTGGATGTAGCGGTCAAATTGAATAATAAATGTTTAATGCCGGTTGGGTCGCAGTCAGTCAACAGTCAACAGACTGTGGCTGTGGGCAGGGAGACGACGAGGTCATTAACCCTGCCATTTGCTTAACAAGCGCTAATTACAGCTGACATTTCCACAGGGCGCTTCCGAGCGTCAGCTGCCTGGACTCATCAAGAGGACACGGTCATTCTTCACACACACACACACACACAATAATGAAATTAAAACAGAGTACCAACAGTTTAATAGAACCCAAAAATCAAATATACAGCAGAAAACTCCCACATTTCCTCTTTTCTTTAAGGCTAAAAGCAGCATGGACTACAAAAGCACTGATTAAGCAAGAAGAACCCAATGACTCGAGGATTTTGGCATTTTATGCAGAGAGGAAAACACAAACAAAAGAGATCTGGCATTAGGACGCGCCATGAAGCTGCTATAGAGACTCATTTGCATTGCAAACTGTGAAGGCAATCATGACGCTATGAGCCGCATAAACCACAGTACTGTTCTTTCACATCTACATTATCATAAAACTGCACAAAAATTACTCTCTCTACAAGTAGAATGGCTATCTATATCTATTCTATTTGCAGACCCAAGGCAAATATTTGATCCTAAAATTATAGAGTAGATTTTGAATGAATCAAAATAGAAAGCAAGCTTATCTTTTAAACACAGGCCCAATGGATCAAATATGGATAAATGAAGGGGGGAATAATGCCAAGCGGGGAGCCCAAAGTGGAGAGAAGGAAGAAAGCAGGAAATCCCAGGACAAGTCAGTGGAAGGAGACAAATAACTTAAGACGTAGAGGACATGTCTATAAATAGACATGGCGGCCGTACCGGCAGGGCGCTCACTTTTTCTTTTCTTTCTTAAAAAAAGAAAAGCAATGGAAACAAACAAAGAAAAAAGGAAAAAAAAAAAACATCAAGTCTACCAACCACAACTGACTCGCTCAAAATCAAAAGGGCAGAACCAAGTAAAAAAAACTTAACAAAATAACACGAATTCATGAATAACATCAGTAAGATTCACAATATGGTAATACTCATTGTACCGTATGCAGATCAAAAACCTGTGGTTTAATGTGTATTTGCAAAAACAAGGTATGAATGCACATGTAGGCAATAGATGTAATACAATCAGATGTGTTTGAGAAATCCCGACTTTTCAAACATTCATGATGAAAGATGCCCAGAAGAGTTCAAGTCAACATGAAACAGCATGTGCAACCAAGTGGAACAGAATATTCCAGAACAAAACGCAGGGTTGGTTGTTAATATTTCATCCATTAGGAATTGATTGGATGATGGAAAGTGAGAGAGAATGAATGGAGTGTAAAGGCCTGTTTTCCTGAAACACCATCTGATCTGACACTGCTGCAGAATCCTATCCTCTTTCCTCAAAGCCATTCTATTGGCCGAGACAGATGTATGGGTGCTCTAAAAGAAATGATAGAGGATTGCTTTTTAAGTGTACGCTACCATTCAAAAACAATTTTGGAAGCAAATGAATACTTTTATGCAACAAGGATGCGTTAAATTGTTCAAAAGTGACAGTAAAAATCTAGAATAAATAAATGCTGTTCTGTTATCAACACTGATAATCAAAAGAATTGTTTCTAAAGCAGCAAATTAGCATATTAAAAAGGTTTCTGAAGGATCATGTGACAGTGAAGACTGGAGTAATGATGCTGAAAATCCAAAGAAATAAATTACATTTTAAAATATATTCAAATAGAAAACTAAAACTTTACATTTTAACAATATTTCACAATACCACTATTTTTGACCAGATAAATGCAGCCTTGGTGAGCATTAGAAGGCCAAACTTTTGAAAGGTAGTGTATTTATTCTTAAATAAATATCACATTATATTAGTGAATCTAAAAATTGTTCAATTAAATATTTCCAGTTCGGTTAGGAAACAAACAGCTTGACTGTTATAAAGATACAACATGTTACACTTTTGACTTTTGCGTTGAGAAAGGGGGACAGGTCTGCACAAAAACCCATATTTTGAGAGCCAGACATGGATGTTCACCCTTAAGAGCATCTTACTGGTTAACGTTATTCAACAGCCTAACTGACATCCGGAAAAAAGAAAAGATCGATCAAAAGACTAAATCCGGGAGCTAATCTGGAAGTTTACTCAATGCGTCTCATGAATAATTACTGCTCCATTTCCTCACCAGGGTCAGCCATCTCAACCCTCGACAATAAGTCACCGCTTCATTAGCGCACTTTAAAAGGGTTACGAGCAAACTAATTATCTCTGGAGTGAATATCAGCTCATTAATATATGCAAAGACAAAGACATAACACAGAAAGAAAACAAAATACATTCCAGTTCACTTTCAAAATAAGAGTGCAGCACCGCAAACGCTTCATCAAAAATAGATTGTAACAGCGAGACAGGTGCAGCGCAGGTGGTTTCAAATGTCACTGATGGATGAATAAGGACAGCAAGCTGACAAAATGTACATTATTCAAGCGTTTAACATCAGCAAACTCCACAGCGCTGAACTTGAAGTTCAACTGCATCACTTTTAACAGATTCTGACACCTCCATCTAATCGATACACTCCACTTGCTTCAATAATTAAAGCAGAAAGACACTTCTTTAATTTATTATTCAGATTATCCATGCAAGGCTTTGGTCCGAGTTATACGAAATAATTAGTGATTTTGATGAAAACGTTTGCTATTGATAAGTCGAGTCATTCATTTCGCATTACACGGCGATTTATAAAGCTCACACATCTGGTTTGGAAAGATTCAGAAGGTGAACAATTTATCACCAATCGAAACAGATGAGCTTGGAGTTAATAAATACACCGAAAGGTGAAACAAGGGTTCAAAGGGAAAAGGGTGATAATCAGATCATCTACATCTGATTAGCATAAACATCTGCATAATTTGATTGGCCTGGGAGATCGAATGGACGTGCGAGTGGTAGATGCCTTTTCACAGTGCTTTGAGATTTCATCTGCTGTTCTCCAGCGGTATTTGAGATTAGGATTTGTTTATGTACAGTACCACAGAGTGAAAACCAAAACCCTTCAGTCTGCCTCCAAGTCAGTAGTTTCCTTTCAACACGACTCCAGTCCTGTGGTCTCAGAGGCTGACCTCACATCACACCGATTCATTCTTTATAAAGCCATATTAATATTTCACGTACACCTCAGTAGTAGTCGAATGCTAATACTAAAGCTCTAAAAGTACTCGTTTTCTAAGAAATAATTGTGCTTCATGCGCATACAAAGCCACTGGTTAAAGGATTGTTAAAATTCACAGCCTTGCCTTGTTTAAAAAAAAACAACAACATAAAAACCCAAACACATTGCTCAGGCGGTTGCATATTGATTCTTCAAATCTGAAACGCTCAGCTGCGCCTCTTGAGAAATGACCCTTTACGGCTGCCATAGTTTCATGTATTGCAGAGTTTCAATAACGCAGAGTGATTACGGACGGGAATCGACCCGTGTACCTGCGTGTGGTACAATCAATGTGGCAATGAGCAAAAGGGCCAAGGAGATCACATTACAGTCCAATAACACAAAACACGAGAACGGTGGCGAGAGCGGACGAAAAAAATGAGGATCTGTCAAGAAATAAAAACGAGAGGTGGCTGCTCCACATCTGAGGTAACAAATACAGGAAGATGCGGGGAAGCCTAGGATTCCATGTCCTTCTGTTTTCAGTTTGATAACTGCTTTCTGTTCCTCGGCATCTCACTGTCAGTTATCTTCTGGAGTCATCTGCGGGCAAACTGAACTGTCAGCCATCAAGATCTCTGGGAGGTTCTTCCAAAATATCCGTTTTGTCAGTGGTTGTTTAAGCCGTCTCATTCTTGATGGTGAATTGTAACAGACGATGACACAAATTTGACGTCATAGGCGAGCTCTGTCTTCGCAGTGCAAATTAAATGGAGTGAAGAAGAGCGGTTTGGACTTTGCAGGGTTGCGCCACGGTCCGCTTGCGGGTTCTCATCTCTTGTAGTGGCTTGGAGCGTCAGCGAACATGTATTTGAGTCTGTAGGCCTCCGCCAGTAGCAAACCCACCTCTTCGTTGCCCCAGTGTATTGTGGGAAGGTTCTGCAGGAGCATTAGCAAGCTCTGAAAATACATAAACACGCATTTCATAAAACTGGATCATTTAGTGGCTTTAATACAGCTGCTGGTAGCAGCCTTCAACTGCAAAAATTATCTGTTCTCTGAAATGCATTTTTACTGTTCTCAACTGGAAAGGCTTGTAATCACGGCATGATTACAATGTTAGGATAATGTGATTCATGATTGAGCTCGTAGGTCGCTGCTTGTGTATTTAGCACGTGTAAGTGTGTGTGTGTGTGTGTGTGTGTGTGTGTGTGTGAGTGTGTGAGTAGGCTTTCCACCACCTACAGCTGCTATAAGTGCACAAGAGCAGATCTATCGTAATCAGCTTCACTCTGTGTAAGATCAGATCTCAGGTTCTTCGGTCTGGGAGTTTTAGCGCAGTAGCATGAAGCTGAAAATCATTGATTTTCAAGTTGCAAACCAGAGTACCTTTGAGCTTTGGGTTAAAAAAAATGGAGCTCATCATTACAGCCTATATATAAATCGACCGAAAAGTCTGGCGTGACATCACATGTGTGTGCAAGAATATAAACCGACTAATTAAGGATGTTTAACTTTAAACCATTATGGCATTAACCTAATTCTACATCACTATGGCTGTGTTTTGATTGATTATAGTCTGAATTGTCAAAAGCACAGGTGTCTTTGTTCGATTCTCAGGAACAGCAATTCTGTAAATAGAAGCTCGTTTATCAGTAAATAATGGAGAAACACATCAGTAGCGGCTAATTTATTTATAAATCAAATCCAGATGGGACATTTGCAGTCTTTGTATGCAGTAAATTAATTACTATCAAAGCTCAACAAGTGTGAATTATCACCTACAAATGAAACTCAGTCAACATGCTATCTTTTGTACTGTTAAAGCACCAGAAGACTGTCGCGACATCAACAAAATTACTTTGATGTCTGGTGAGAAACTGACGGGATTTTGAGAGCGAAAAAAAAAACAACAACATAAGAGTTGGGGTCCAAAAACGAAGACGACACTAAAATGTGGGATGTAAAATCTAATTTAAATACAAGACAAAAAATAACCCAAAAATGCTTTAGGATGCCGAATACTCAAAACCAATAAAACATTAAAATAGATCAAATATTTAATTAATATTTAAAAATTAAAATAATAAAAAATTCTTAATAGTAATAATAATAAATGTATAGTATTTTATTATATATATATATATATATATATATATATATATATATATATATATATATATATATATATATTATTTTATTTTATTTTTTAATAGAATAGAAAATCTATGATCATGTGAAAATTCTAATTTTAACAATTGTAAAAATCACATAAAAGCAAAATGTGAACATGATCATCAGTCCATAAATGATTAAATGTGATTATTTTAACCCACTGACAGCCCAAGTATAAACACATGCTCAAATGGCTGTTCATCTAAGCCTTCTCTACCAAGCCTGACAATGAGGCAAATAATAAACGAGAGATTCAGAGATGGGGCCGAGGCGTGGAGATCTTTGGAATAGCGAGAATGGGGGGTGAGTAACAGAATGCTCTCGTTTCGTGGGCGCTGAGGTGTGGTGAATCCGCTGGCCTGTGAAATTCGGTTACAGCAGAGGCTGCTCCAATGGAGGGCCAATTACTCCAATAGTCTCGGGGTAAGTGACGGCTGGGACGCTTTCCAGTGATGCATGCATGTGTGGGAAGCGCAGACGGTCACATGTAAATGAAACACGCTTCTTCACAGAGCCCAGCGGCCGTGACACACGAGACATGCGAGATATTGTGGGTACCTGAAAGTCCACCATGGATAGGATCTCTTTGCGCCATTTGATGAGGAAGGCAGAGCACACGTAGAGGTGAAAATGGGAGAATCCCTCTGACTCCGCCTGAAGATCAAGAGCAGACACAGAGCAGAACACGCATGCTTGCATTAGGAAGTAGTCATTAAGCAGATGATTATCCAAAGTGACATACAGAACACTTATTAGTGACTCAGCCCCTGGGGTTAAGTGCCTTTCTCAAAGGGCGAAATGATGATGGCTTTGAGGTTTGCTCCTGGCAGCGACTGAACCAGCAACCTTTCAGTTACCAGTAGTTTGCTCTAAAGCAATAGTTCACCCAAAATGAAAAATTCTGTCATTATTTAATCGCCCTTGCGATGCTCCACACCCATGCAAGTAGATATGTGAGCTTCTTGTTAAAGCATTTCATGTTTTTTCCTCACCACAGTCATCTTTGGCTTGCTGACCGCTCATAATTAATGATTGTCTGTTAGCTTATTTTTTTACATTTTCACACTTTTATTTTCCATTCAATATCAGTTTATGAAAAACAACTTGAAAGTGTCAAAAGCATGTACCATATGTGCCATATTTAGAGTCTGCTGAATATCACAGCTTAGAAGAAATTCAGACAAAAAAACTCTGGTAATTTTTAAACACTAACATGAACAAAGATTTGGGAGCTGAAAAAAAAAGGAACAATAATTATAAACAATGATTATAATTTCACTCTGTTCCTCACCAGTGCTGCTGTTAACTAAAACTGTTAAAAAAAAATTCTTAATTAAATAAACTTGATATATGAAAAACTTACAAAATTAGAAAAGTTACTTTGGCAATTAAGATGAAGTTGAAGTACTAAAATGAATAATAATAATAATTAAAAAAAATAACAAAGCTGAATATTGGCTAAAATATATAAACTGATGTAAAATGAAAACTTAAAATGTTAAAGCTAATTCAGAACATTAATAAACACTATAACATTCCATAAATAATATTAAAATAACACTGTTTCTCCCACAAAGGTATCTTATGACTTCAGAAGACTTGTCAATATGAATCGCTGCTGTAAAGCCAAGCAGAGCAAATACAAAAGACATTATGAAGAACTGGATAAAATGTATCAGGTCAAAGCATGCACTGTAAAAAGTTTAACTATTATTTACTCAATTTTTTTGGTGAAACATTTTTACACTCAAAAAAATTGAGTAAATTTTAAAGCTGTGAAATCAATGAAATATACTGTTTAAATTGAGTAATTGTAAGTAAAAAAATTAAGTAAATCTGAATAACTGAATAACTTTATATGAGAAATAAAATTAATTAGATATAATCAAAATTATAAAATACCACAACTGAAATTCTATGTAAAATAAACAAAAATATTGAGTAGATATAATTGAAATATTGGATGAAATTTAAACAAACAAATGTGCTATATTTACTACATGTAAAAGTGAATTTAACTTAATATTGGACTATAAATGATCAAAATGTTGCATTCACTTTTTTTTTTACACCATTTACCCTTTACAATTAATATAATAAAACCAAATAAAGAAAGAAACACATTTTTTATTAAACATTTATTTATCAATTCAACATCAGACAAAGTCTAAAATCAACCTTTGAAACATTTTATCCATTTTAATATTCCAGTAGATTGCAAAAATTAAAAACTGTAAAGCAGCCATAAGGGAAATGATTAAACCTTATGAAACATTTCATCCATCTTAGTATTCAAGTAGATTACATGTAAAATACGATAGCCGTAAGAGAAATGACATCTTACTTTGTTCCTGGTGCATACCAGCCATTTGCAGTCACACTCATTACCACTCATTAAACCATAAAAAAGCAACACTTACATCAAAAAATATTAAAGGGATAGTTCACCCAAAAAGATGATGTTGTCATAATGTACTCGCCCTCAAGTTGTCCCAAACCTGTACGAGTTTCTTTCTTCTGTTGAACACAAAAGATATTTTAATGAATGTTGGTTAACAGACAGTTGAAAGTTGCCATTGACTTCCATGGTAGAAAAAAAAAAAAAAAAAAGGCTACTATGCAAAGTCAATGGCAACCTTTAAATGCGTTAACCAACACTCTTTGATACTTGGCTGAATGTCACGTCACTTCACTTAAAATATATTTTGTGTTCAACAGAAGAAAGAAACTCGTACAGGCTTGGGACAAATTGAGGGAGAGTAAATTATTACAACATCATCTTTTTGAGTGAACTATCCCTTCAACAGAATTAATCCGTTAACAGAAACACTTCCATCAGGAATACCCATTCTGTGGGATGATCATGAACCACTACTGTGCAAGAAGATAATTTTTTAACCTCTGAACATTAACAGAGAGTTTTGGAGGATCCAGCTCAAGAAACAGTTTTTGGAACAACTCAAGTGAGTACAGGTCTTTCTCAAAAAAAATTTATATTATGCTAAAAGTTCATTATTTTCCATAATGTATTGATAAAAATTAAACTTTCATATATTTTTGATTCATTACACAACAAATGAAATATTTCAGGTCTTTTATTGTTTTAATAGTGATGATTTTGGCATATAGCTCATTAAAACCCAAAATTCCTATCTCAAAAAATGAGTATATCATGAAAAGGTTCTCTAAACGAGCTATTAACCTAATCATCTGAATCAACTAATTAACTCTAAACACCTGCAAAAGATTCCTCAGGCTTTTAAAAACTCCCAGCCTGGTTCATTACTCAAAATCGCAATCATGGGTAAGACTGCCGACCTGACTGCTGTCCAGAAGGCCATCATTGACACCCTCAACGAGAGGGTAAGACACAGAAAGAAATTCTGGGCTGTTCCCAGAGTGCTGTATCAAGGCACCTCAGTGGGAAGTCTGTGGGAAGGAAAAAGTGTGGGAAAAAAACGCTGCACAACGAGAAGAGGTGACCGGACCCTGAGGAAGATTGTGGAGAAGGACCGATTACAGACCTTGGGCGACCTGCAGAAGCAGTGGACTGAGTCTGGAGTAGAAAGATCCAGAGCCACCGTGCACCGGCGTGTGCAGGAAATGGGCTACAGAGAAGCAGCACTGGACTGTTGCTCAGTGGTCCAAAGTACTTTTTTCGGATGAAAGCAAATTTTGGATGTCATTCGGAAATCAAGGTGCCAGAGTCTGGAGGAAGACTGGGGAGAAGGAAATGCCAAAATGCCTGAAGTCCAGTGTCAAGTACCCACAGTCAGTGATGGTCTGGGGTGCCATGTCAGCTGCGGGTGTTGGTCCACTGGTTTTATCAAGGGCAGGGTCAATGCAGCTAGCTATCAGGAGATTTTGGAGCACTTCATGCTTCAATCTGCTGGAAAACTTTATGGAGATGAAGATTTCGTTTTTCAGCACGACCTGGCACCTGCTCACAGTGCCAAAACCACTGGTAAATGGTTTACTGACCATGGTATTACTGTGCTCAATTTGCCTGCCAGCTCTCCTGACCTGAACCCCATAGAGAATCTGTGGGATATTGTGAAGAGAAAGTTGAGAGACGCAAGACCCAACACTCTGGATGAGCTTTTTTGTATTAAAAACACTTTTCTTTTATTGGTCGGATGAAATATGCAAATTTTTTGAGAATTTGGGTTTTTCATGAGCTGTATGCCAAAATCATCAGTATTAAAACAATAAAAGACCTGAAATATTTCAGTTGGTGTGCAATGAATCTAAAATATATGAAAGTTTAATTTTTATCATTACATTATGGAAAATAATGAACTTTATCACAATAAGTTAATTTTTTGAGAAGGACCTGTATTTGTGGGTCTTGGAATATCTCAAATCCAATGCATACGTGACTCCCAAAAGATAGCAGCAGACTCTGCTGAGATTCCCAAGACTTCGGAGGACAGTGATGCCCTCAATCACAACTCTTACATCGCTGACTGCCCCATCATTGTCCCGAAGGATGTAGACTTTTATGACCTCCTCTGCCAACTCTGCTTGTACGAAGACCGGTAGATCAGCTGAACCCTACAGGCAAATTTTAAAGATAACTGGTTAGAGCTAACATTCAAACCTGAATGTTACAAGAAAGCAACAAATAGCACCTGAAGAAGCAAACATTCTGTTGGATCATATTATAGGTAAAATCTCAAACAAAGTTTACTAGGGGGAGGAGTTGCAAAAATTAACAGCATTCTTCTTAACAAGAGGACAGGTTAATTTTTTACATGGGGACATTTATTTTTAACAATAAACCTAAAAGAAAAATGAAAAGAGACCAACTGCGAGCTTCTATGCTTTAAATCAATGCTATAGGCTTTTATTGAGGTCCGCATTATTTCAACCAATTTCTTTATAAACATGTTTAATATTTAAGTAAAATGACTAATGGTTTTGAAACAAAAAAGCTTGTTTAATTGCACTACTTGAAAAAAAATATGCATTGCATTAACCCTCACACTCAACCCTTAACCCTCTAAATAATTATGTGGCTTAGTAAATATTACAATAATATTTAACTTTATGAACTTAATAAAATTTCTGAATATTATAAAATTGTAAATGTTTCTTGAAATGCAATGTACCCCTCCCCCAGCCTCCGCTGTCCTTCAATACCCACCAGGTCTGAATTTGTTGTGAAACAGCTGCGGTGACTGGAGTAATGGAATGAAAATTCGGCTTTAATGTATATATATATATATATATATATATATATATATATATATATATATATATATATATATGTGTGTGTGTGTGTGTGTGTGTGTGTGTGTATAAATATTATATCAGTCTGGCGAGTAACCCTAAAAAAATTACCAGCCAAATAGTGATAGAGGGTAAGGGGGGATAGAAGGTTGTTTTTTCTGCATTTTTTTTTTTTTATTTTTTAAATAAATGCAAGCTTAATGAGCTTAAGAAACTTATTTTAGAAACATTAAAAAGCTTACTGTTTTCAAACATTTGACCGATATTGTATGTGATCTAGGTTTCAGTGCACTAGAATGATTTTACAACGGAGCAGGCCTTAAACTGGCTGACTCCCTATAGTGGGAGCTGATTAAAACGCACCAGTCTATGTTATGTCCACGCCATTTTAAATACTTTTGCATGGCGTATTTGTAGTGGTTATTAAAGAGCTCATAATTGAGTTCATGTAGTAATTATGATGTTTTACAACAACGTGACAGCTTTATACAAGACAGAATGTCATTTGAAAGTTCATAAATGATGTGTTCCCTTTTGACAAGCCACTGACCCCAAAGGGGAACCTGTACAAAATCGTTTTCCATTGGGCATGTATAGTTATAGTTGCTGGACCACGGTACACTCACTTATCGTTAGACTTTCAAATGGCGGTTGAAATTAACGGTGATCCAAATAGTACGAAAGTTAATCCACTCCAAAAAAAAAAGGAAAAAAAAACCCTAACATACATATAGCTGCCCCACTAACTAACTTAGAAAACTACACTGTTATGTACACGTACACACGGTCAATGTTTAATCAACTTTTGAATAAAGTATCGCAAATATACATCGTTATAAAATGACTAACGTTACTTACAGGAAATTCGAGTAATGCTGTTCACGTCGTTGCTGAGAAAAGCAGTCCTTCAGTGACAGGTGCCTCTTGCTTGAGCCGCGAAACTCGTTAAACTTCTTAAGATGAAACACAATTGTTAGGAAATCCTTAATAATTAACTTCTGAATTAAACATCACAAACATATTTAGTTTTAGCTGGCTAAATTACATAACGTACCACGATATGAGAGGAGTCTTGCCGTTGCTGAGGAAATTCAGGAAAGCCGTCCTTCAGGTGACTTCGATTAAGCTACGAAACTTGTTGAAGATGACGTAAAATACAAAGACAATTGTTAGGAAATGCTTAATAATTATTAACTTTATAATAAAGTGTTACAAACGTAAGTAGGATTAGCTGACTAACTTTACTTACCAGGAGTTGTGAGGAGTATGGCTAGTCGACGTCTCTGCTGAGGAAAGCACGCAGATTTTTTTTCCTGCGGAGCTGCACACGTGATCACTTTAGCCGCGAAATTTACTCAATTTATTTAAACCGTCATTTATTAATTTAGGAAAATTGGTAGGAAATACTTAATAATTTTAGTTTCTAAAACAGATCAGTACAAGTAAATAATTATCAAATATTTATATTAGAATTCCCCAGAAATATTGAGGGTATATTAAAAATATAATTAGTTAGTTAAATACTTATTTATTTTCATTACATAAACTTAAATAATATATGTAAATTTTAGAGAAATTATTTGTTGGATTTTTAATTATTATTTTTAACCTGACCCACTCAAAATATCACTTAAATGATTTCAAAAGATTTTATTAAGTAAATATAGCTCTTTATTTTTGTGAAATTTACTAAGCCACTGAATTACTTTTTACAGTGTGGGCTGGATTTGAACCCATCTCCCAGTAAAAGCTGGGATATACCTTTAGATTCTGTTGGCTTTGCCATGGCTCCAACATTCCCTCAGCCAGAAATAAAAACAACGGTTTACTTCCATCATGAGTAATAAGAGTTTTAAGACGGCACATACTATTCGTTAAATTATTCAGCTACAGTCGAGCGCCTGCACACAGAGCTCCTAATGTAGTTTTACTATCTATCTAATATATTGGATTGGGAATTAGGTTGTGTTAGTTATTCCCATCGTATCTAGAGAAGACACCACCCACCACCTCATTCCTCCTCTCTCTCCCCAGCATCCCCCTCTACTTGTGCTGTGTACAGTGTTGTACATTCAGCCACTTGAGAAGCAGCAAGCGGTTATTAATAGCTTTGTTTACTTTGTTTCCCTCGGTCCCTCTTGAAGTGAGAAAAGAGGGGGGAAAAGGAGGAAAAAGTTTGATTTTTATGAAAGCACAAAGAAATTGCAAGAAGCAGGAGCGAATCTAGAAGTAGAGTTTATCGCTTCTCAAATCATGAAATGTGTTAGTCCAGAGATGTTTCTTGCATGAAGAGTGAAGAGTCGCAGGGTTCAAAGCTTACTTGACAATTAATCTTTCTGAAAGTAACAACTTATTAATACTGCCAGTAGATACACTGTGTATGAGGAACTAAAGAGCACTTCTGTGTGAAAATAGCAAGAGTGACACTGTTAAGATGTTTCTAAAAAAGGAAAAAATAAGACACAGGCTACTTTATAAGGTACACCTGTCCAATTTCTTGGCAACACAAATTGCTAATCATTCGATCACATGGCAGTGACTCGATGTATTTAGGCATCTAGATGTGGTGAAGACGACTCGCTGAAGTTCACAACGAGCATCAGAATGGGGAAGAAAGGGGATTTAAGTGACTTTGAAAGTGGAATGGTTGTTGGTGCCAGACGGGCTGGTCTGACTGTTTCAAAAACTGCTGATCTACTGGGATTTCCACACACAACACTCTCTAGGGTTTACAGGGAATTACACCAGTCTTCAGTGTCACATGATCCTTCAGAAAGCATTCTAATGTGTTGATCTGCTGATCAAAATTTTTTTATTATTCTTATTAGTCAATGTTGAATAGGTCGACATACGTTTTTTTTTTTTTTTTTATAAAAAAGGATTCTTTGATGAATAGAAAGTTGAATAGTAAATACAACTCTTTTGTAACATTACAAATGCCCTTACAGTCACTTTTAATGAATTGAATATATCCTTGCTGAATAAATCTCAATTCTTTCAACAAATACACGTTTTTCCTTTTTCAATATATAGTGGACTAAGTATACTGCAAGTACCGTAGTATTGACATGTATGACATAATTTCTGCACTATGGTACTGAATAAGAAAAAGGAAAGGACTGCTAAAAAGAAAGAAGAGATAGGAAGCCTTAAGAGGATTGAAGACCAAGCAAACGAAAGCAGAAGAAAGAAGCATTCATGATTAAGTCCTCTTTCCCATAAGAACACATTGGAGATGGGGTTATTCACAGCCAAGCGTTCCCTGCTCCAGCTCTCAACAGAAGTCATCTCACTAATGGAGGGGACGTGAGATGCAGATTCTTCAGAACATCAGTCAGACATTAACATGACTTTCCTTTTTGTCTTTACAGCTCTCTCTCTCTCTCATTCTTCATTTCTTTCACTCACATCTCTTTCTTTCTGGCCTGGGCTCTTTGTGCGCCTCTAATTGATCTTGAGGAGCGAGTCTTTGTGCCAAACGTGCAATTACAGGAGGGACCTGATAAAGAAGCCCAGGAGAAGTTGAGGCTCTTTTCTCTGCCTTTTTACACAAAACGCCCTCATCTAATCAACTTGCGCTGGTCCGCCGAACATGCAACATGTGTCTGCTCACTGGATAATACCAATGAATGTATTCATTAACAATTAATCAGGAACATATTATTCAGTGTTATCAGAAAAGCCTAAAGTGTCATTTGAACAATGGTAGTTTAATACAAAATGACAACAAATAGGACTGAAATTAATGCTAGATGGCAACATGAAATCAAAATGTTCCCAATCTGCTTGCCTTCCTGTGCACGCTTCATCAGTCCGTGTTATCATAATGAAAAGATTAAAAATACAAAAAAGTTTTGAAGCTCATTACGACGTCACAATAAGTTATGGCTGAGCTCATGAATATTAACTGGATTATGCAGATGTAGCCTCATAATGGACCTGCCCACTCATGTGATGTAATGAATATTCATGAGTTCTATTCTCAGTTTTGCTTCATATGCACCTCTTGCCAACACAGCATCGAGCTACTTTATATTTTACATGACTTTTTACCATTTTGTTTAACATTCTTAAACAAATCTCCAAGGTATATTGAAATGAAGATAAAGTTTATAGTATTTGTTGTTTTATGAGTCAAATCTGTAATGTCTAGAATTTAACATCACAAATAAAATGTGATGCCAACACTGATGCAAGCGAGAATGTGTATCTAGCGAAAGATAGAATGTACACTATTGGTCTAAAATTTGAAATAATTAAGATTTTTTAAATATTTTTGAAAGAAGGCTATAATAACTCACCAAGGCTGCATTTATTTGATTAAAAATAAACAAGAAAAACAGTAATATTGTTACTGTAAAAAAATTATATATATATATAATATTTATAATAAATATAAATGTATAAATATAATAACTATAAAAATCTATATAGTAATATTAACTACCAAACAACATTATTCCTCACCGAATATTCCGTTATATGTGACCCTGGAGCACAAAACTATACTTAAGTGTAAATTTTTTTAGAAATTTAGATTTATACATAATCTGAAAGCTGAATAAATAAGCTTTCCATCGTTATTAGGATTCACAATATATGGTCGAGATACAATTATTTTAAAATCTGGAATTTGAGGGTGCAAAAAAAAAAAATCTTAATACTGAGAAAATTGCCCTTGAAAGTGTCCAAATGAATTCTAAGCAATGCATATCACTAAACAAAAATGAAGTTTTGATATATTTACAGTAGGACATTTACAAAATATCTTCATAGAACATGATATTTAGTTAATATCCTAATGATTTTTGGCATAAAAGAAAAAATGGATAATTTTGACCCATACAATGTTTTTTTTGGCTATTGCTAAAAATATACCCCAGTGATTTGTGCTCCAGGTTCACATATTTTGTAATTTGACAAACATCACATTACACAAGTTAAATGCATTGTGAATAAACAAGGTTTAGGCCCTTTCCAAGGATTTGTTCTGAGGTGAAACATCATATTTTTTATTAAACAATTGATCTGCATGTTTCTCTTTGATCTATCATTACATTTGCATACATTTGTGTGTGTGAAGGAAGCAGGGCAGGTCACAAGAGATTGAAAACGCATACATCATGGCTCAGTTTCTTCCTGTGTGTTAAGTTGGCCTCGCTGACACATCTCCTGCCTCTACCTCAGTGAGGTGGGTGAATGCCACCTTTCCTGCTCGCCCCGACCCTGACCCTGCTGTGAAAAACGCCTTAGGAAATAAAAGCCAAAAGCCAAAAAAAAAAATCTGGTTCTGTGAAATTAGAACAGATGGAAAATAACCTGGAGAAAAACTGTGCTTGTCAAGCAGAGCATAAGAGGTACATTCAGTAATTTTTTTATGTACAAAATTTACAAATATGTATAAGAAAAACTGTCAAAATCGGTCAAAAGTGTTTTATATGTTTCCTTTAAGGGGCTGATGATCCAAAATGCCCATCAATAATGTTTGGCAACATCACTGATTCAAAACGAACAGAAGCAAATGACATGCAAGCGAGCATAATGGTTCACCGCTCCCCATTTCCTCTCACGGATTGCACTTGTCACCTGACAACTATTCCCCTTTATCCAATAAAACCCACCTTGTGGAAACGGATCCACGTCAAAACGCCATGCATGAGAGATGGAGCAGCAGATAGACGGAGGCAGATGTAAAGGACAAAGAAATGAGCAAGGAGATATATCAAAAGCAAGTCTGAGAAAGGACATGCAGATGGGACACGAAAGGAAATCAGTGGAAGGAAACTCTTCAAAAGAATATTAATGAATGACAGGAATACGAGCAGTTCACCGCTTTTTGCCATTTTAACAAGAAAAAAAATGTACGGTGGTCTTCAAGGACGCGTCACCCATAACCTCTCAAGCGTTTGAACAATTCTTTGAAGATCAGCTATCATTCAAGGAAATCTGCATTCTTCCTGGAAACCACACAATGGGAGGTGACAAAGGGATGTAAAAAGGCATCAATTATGGAATTTAATAATCAATTATACTCTAATTACCAAAATTAAAGTATACTAAATAAAAACGTAAAAGTATTTGGACCTAAACGTGTGTATGTGTATAATATCTAAGTGTATCTATTATTATTAATCAGAAGCTATAGAAAAACATGTTCTGAAAAATATTGTTGCTATAGATATTAAATCAGATTTCTATGTATGCAGAAACTTCAATACTTACTATTACTATTAATTAACAAAATTATTATTTATTTAATATTATTTATCAACAAATAAGAATGAAAGCACAACTTTAAAGTTGAATTATATATTATTTCTTTATTAAATAATTATGATATTTTTATATAATAATTTTCTTCTTCTATGCCTACATTCAAGTATGTCTCCTAATATTAATTAGGTGGTATGATTATTTTCCTAAAAAGCTGGGGAACCGTAAACTTAGAAATTAGCAACAACAATTACTATACCCTTACTTCATTACTAGGGGTGTAACGGTTCACAAAATTCACGGTTCGGTTCGATACGATACACTGATGTCACGGTTCGGTTCGGTTCGGTTCGATACGTTTTAGATACAGCAAAATGTAAAAACATCTAAACTTTTCAGAATGCCGCAAGCGCACCGCGGGTCATGTGACAAGAACCAACCAATCAGCTTCATCCTTTCCCGTAACAACGTTGAGAGCTCAGCCAAGATGAAGGAACAGCTGATCATAGTTGTATATGGATTGCAATTTTGAAATAAATTCAGTAGCAGAGCTACTGCAAGCGATTTTTAGAGCTGCAAATCCATTTATCCTTCGCTGAAATTTCCGCGTCTCATGGAGAGAGCACGTCATTGTTGCTTAGCAAAGACAGACGCCTCAGGAGAAAGACGCGCTTAGCGTTTTCCATGCGTTTTTAGGCACGATATGTGAACGGCCCCTAAGGCGCTCGCTCACTCAGCACGCGCTGAAGGCTCGTTGCAAAATGTCTAATGCATTTAACAGACCAGAAATATAAGATCTGGTGTTTGGGTTGGATTCCCTGTAAGCTATAGTGTCTAAATGCTGCAGGGATAGTTTGCTGCGTGCATGTTTCTCCTTTTTTTCGTCTTTTCCCAGATAGTACTGACGCATATATCCCAGATATTCCCGCTGTTTTTGTTTTTTTTGTTTTTTTTTTGTAATCCCGCTGGTGTACCCTGTCATGTTGCAGATGCGACATACCGTTGTTTATTTATCCACCACTCTCTTGCCATCACCATTATAGCTTAAAGGGAATCCAAAGTGCACCCAAACACCAGACCTGTTGGTTATTGGAGGATCTTCTCATTTCTAGTCTGTTAAACGCATTGGCTATTTTGCAACGAGCCTTCAGCGTGTACTGAGTGAGCGAGCGCCTGCTGAGTAGCCTAACATAAACATATAAGATGGTGTTTTTTTCTTCTTCGGGAGTGTCAGGGGCGTTGCCTGTTACGTTGTTTGGGTTATTGGGCTACCTTGTTGAACGCATATCATTATATTTCTTTCTCTCTCTTTTTTTTTTTTTTTCAAATATAATTAATTACTCCAACGAACCGTTCGGTATACATAATGCGTGCCGCGTACCGAACCGAAAGCGTCGTACCGAACGGTTCAATACGAATACGCGTATCGTTACACCCCTATTCATTACAGGTGAATTGTGCAGTCGGCATATTTCAAAAATAATTATGAAGTGCACTAAGGTAACCGAACTAAAAAAAAGCAAATTCTAAGCACAATTAATTACACTTACCAAGTTCTGAGCTAGTAACCAAAAGTTTGTAGGTTCGAACACTCAGCTGATCCATGAACCAGCACCACTGTTCTTAATCAAGACACTTAACCCCAGGCCAATTGACAAATTTGACATAGAAGCACATTTTCGGACATGTTTTGGATGGTATTGGTGCAGCAGTACCTGGTAGGTGTCCCAAAGGCGAATGGTACAGCGCAGCGGTAGCTCCCGCATCAGCAGATTATTCATCCAGCGGAAAGCAAACTGCAGATACTCCACCTCACACTTTAGAAAGTGCAGGTGGACATCCTCTGTGGGTGTACAGAAGAAAGCACAGGGGGGTTATATCTATTTGCTCTAGTTTTGACAAAGTGCTGCACTGGGAGTAGCTTTTGTGAACCATGTATGGACTCCCATTGTTTAAAGAAGCACTCTGGCCCTGAACTAAGATCACCAGCTATTGTTGAATTCTCTCCACACCTGTTTCACTGAATTAACATTATAGACCCCTAACGTGTGTGTAATTATATTCGATTGAATGGAGAGAGAGAGAGAGAGAGAGAGAGAGAGAGAGAGAAGGTTGGGGTGGAAAGGAAAAGTAGGCCTTGTGCTTAGCTCATTGAGAGAGGGATTTTTCTGATAAGCTCTCATTCGGCCTTTGAACGGAATAAGAATGGCTTTCGAAAGCAGCTGTATTGACTAGAAGCCTGATAGACATTGATGGAGAAAATGTGACGGGTCTCTAAAAGTACTGAGAACTGAAGTCGGACCTATCAGAAGGAAAATGGATACTCTTACTGCGACGTATAAAAGCAAGAATAACATAAAAAATAAGGTTTTAATAATCAACGATCTTCGAGATGTTACATAGGGGTTGCATCATAATGGATTCAACTAATGGAGCAACTCATTGGTGTGAAGATTGAATATCACAAATTCACTTTTTTCACAATCCCACTTCTTTAAAAAAAAAACAACAACAAAAGGTTTTGCTCATAATGATTCTGATTCAGGCAAACAAAATAAAAGCATAAAATATTACTTGTGTTATAAAATTGAAACCATTGTCATTTTCTGGAAAATATCTTAATTTATTTTTGGGTTTGTGGTATCAAATGTTAAACAGGGAAGGCGAAAAGTTAAAGGGATACTCCACCCCCCCCAAAAAATGTAAATGTAGTCATTAATCACTTACCACCATGTCGTTCCAAACCCATAAAAGCTTTGTTCGTCTTTGGAATACAATTTAAGATATTTTGGATGAAAACCGGGAGGCTTGTGATTAATGACCAAATTTGAATTCTGGGGTGGAGTATCCCTTTAACATCGATTTAAAGCCAGTGCTTTATTATTAACACAAGACTACTTATCCACAGCTAAGCTTATATATTTCAAGCTAAACGCCGGTCATTTTACACGTTTCAACATTTAATTATAAAAATACATAAAAAGCACCATTTGGTAGATCTACAAGATGCTCGCTAGTGTATTTTCCTGATTAGTCTTCTGAAAGAGCGATTTGTTCTCCCTTCACTCCATTCGTCTCTCCTCTCAGCTCACTTCCATTTGGCTTCACACCCTAATCGCAGGGGCTTATGGGGAATTGATTTCTCTCCTGTGCTCCCCGGCGAGACTGTGGGGTCTGCTATTGCTCACGGTGCTGGTGGATGCTGATGGATGGGAAAGAGGCGCGCGGCGGCTCTCACTGAGAGTTTCAGTGTGGGCTGTTCGGCTTATCACACCAAGCACTTCGAAAAGGGGAGGACAGAAAACAGAAAAAAACAGAGGCGGACTAGTGGCATAATGGAAACGTGTGATTCCAAGACACAGAAACGGCCGACACCATGGGAAAACAAGTCTTTTCCGAGGCGACGAACAAGATCACACCCTGGCAGAAAAACATTTTGCACTGCTATTTATGGTTTGATACAACTAGTGCACACCATTCTGGAGGGCAAAGGGCAAAATAGATAAGATTATTCGAGGGACTCCAGACTTTGTCATTTCATTCTGGCAGGCATGATGTGTTATTTGGGCTGAAGCTTCTGAGGGTGTAAAAAAATGTGTCGCAAAAAGTGGCATATGTTTTGCCCAAAGAAGCTTTGACGACTGCATTTGAACTATTCATAGAAACCCGTCAAAACTGTTATACTCCTAAAAAGAACAACAGCTACAACAAGTGAAAAAAAAGAAATAAATACATCTACGAGAACAGCTTTGTTGAAATAGCAGAAACAAAGTGCAAAAAGAAACTGTTTTGTTTTAAGAAGCTTCAAAGGTAACTTGCTTGGTGAACAGGACTACCTACCCCAAACATTTTAAATATACGTTTCACTTCAAAGATTTTGCAATCATTTACTCATTTTGATGTTGTTGCTAATTGTTTTATGTAGGAACGTAAAATGAGAAACTTGAAAGAATGTTTACGCTGCTCTTTTGTCACAATGAAAACATACAGTGACTAGTGTCTGTTCTACTCCAAAACACAATTTAATTTGAAGAAGTTCACTCTTATTCAACTTATTTCGAGAGAGAAAAAGGGCACATAGGCACATAGCTAGGATTGTCAGAACGGGGGAAATCGGCCCAAAACCTGCCCGATTATCTTTTGGTGTGTACCCAGCATAAGACGGTGAGCCAAGTTTTTAGAGGTTAAACTGAGGTTAGACCACAGCCCCTCCCAGTCGACCGATAAACTAAGGTCAGATAGTACCCAATTCCCAATTGATCTGATAGTTAGAAGTTTTGAAATGCGATCAATATTTATACTATATATTACAGAAACAGTTGGTTGACCAGACTAGGATGAAAGGAAATAGGAGCTGCCCAAGGAAATCCATATGCTTTGAGAGCAGAACGTAACTGAAAAAAGACAAAATATGATGATGCTGGTAAAAAAAAAAAAACATTGTGCCATAACGGTGTACTGTAAAAGAATTTGAAGGGTCCTCCTATTAGACGTTAGATTAGACGTTAACTGTTTTCCAGATTCTAATAGAATAAGCTATAACCGGGCCAAACTTGTAATTATCATCTTTTTTTCTCGGTGCCAGCAAATAAAACATCTTGAAGTCTGTTTGGCTTAACCTTGTCAGGTTCAATCACTCTCTATGAAACTTGAGACTGAGGGTCAACCCAATTATGAAAAGCCTTAAGTTGGAACGGCAGTTCCGAGATTTTTGCTGAGAGGAAGCAAATTACCAAAATTCTTATTTTTGTACAATTACTTTAATTCCATGAAGCGTGAAAGGAATTGATGTGTTTGTCAACATGATCTTACCATCTATTCTGCTAACGAGCTCTTCCAGCGCCTTCACTTTATTCTGAATCCCAGGCTGGGCAAATGTATAGTTGTCCTGATAGAGAAAAACAAAGGCAGAATTTAGAACATGAATAATTATTCTGTCAACTCACTAAGGCTCTTTCACAGGACTTATATAAGAGCTTCAATAGCTCAATATTAGCATCATGCACCACTTTGACCTACATGACATGAAAAGCTGTGCAATTAGTGTTATGGAAGGGCAATTTTTATTCTATGTGGTAGTTATGAAAACTAAACCTGTAAAAATGCTTTTAAGAGCCCTCAAATAAACAATAAATGTTAATATTTATAGACTGCGTATAAAAAAAAATGTTGGCTGTGAGTTGCAAGGTTGAAAAGAAGCAGAGTTTTATTGTAAATTGTATTAAATAATTGTATTAAATAAAAACTAATAAAATTAAATAAATAAGAAAATAAAAGAAAAATAAAACAGTAATGACAAGGGTGAAATCAATTAGTTAGGATTTATTAACTGCTTGTGGAAAAATAAAAAAAACCTAAATAAAATAATTAAATAAAATGTAAGAGAAAACAGTAGCAACAAATGTAAAATAAAATAATAATAAGTTAAAGAAAAAAGCAGTACCACCAATGGTCAAATAAAAGAAAAGAAAAGAAAAAAAAGAAAAGAAAAGAAAACCGAAACAACAACGGTAAAATAAAATAAAATCGAGAGAAATAAAATAAAATAAAGGAAGAAAAAACAGTAACAACAATGGTAAAATAAAAAATAAAATAAAATGAAATAAAAAGCAAGTTACTGAAGGACACCTCTGATGCATGGCTTGGTATCAGGTGATTAACTGTAGGAACTGTGGGCACAATATTGTCACATTCATCGTTGTTTCGTAACTAATGTTGTTCCGTCTCTCTATCTCTGTTCCTCATCCCTTGTGGGTCATTAAGGGCCAGTGGCCGTCTGCTGTGCTGCGGTTCATGTTTTAGCCCTGGGGGACGACTGCATAGGAAGACACATTCTGTGTTCTGATCCGTGCATGTGTTCTGCCCTTCAGCTCGGCTCCACTCAGCCAATGAGCACAACACAGAGCAGCCCACGGGACAACCTGACTGCGGCCTGCATCTGACCCTTACTCCCGCCTGCAGACGAGTGCCCTCACATGCTCGCCTCGCTCTAACAGAGGGCCCTTCTCAAGGGAACACAGCCAAAGATCTGAAACCCCCTAGCTTAAGATTTCTCTCCAAGTTTTATTTGTCTCTCTCTCTCCCCTATGCGGGTAAGTGTCTTATCCTCTAGGGCTTAAGCACAGTGCCTTTTTTCTGTCCGTCAGAGAGTCTCTTTTATTGCATTGTATTCAACTTGTCACTGGCGTTTGGAAAAGAACGAAAGGATAGGATGACCACTACAGGGTTTAGTTTTAATAAAAAGACACCGAATAGATACTGTCCTCAGGGAACTGCAGATGGACCAAGAAGGTCTAATGCCTGGAGAAAACTATTACCATTACTGTCTTAATGGCAGTAGCTCTGCTGGAGCATAATGTATTTTAATTGAATTTTGTGAAGAATGGGATAATTATTATTAAGAACTAAAAGAAGAGAAATAAAAATAAGATGATGATGACATTCAAATCAAAAGAAATGTGGATTTTTGGAATCAGGATTTTTGAGGCTGATCACCGATCACAGAAAGCTTTTTAAGGACTTCTTTATATCAGGTAGAATTATTTAAAGTGATGATCCAATCAAGATTATTAGACATATATTCAGGCCCTGAATTTCATTTTTGAAAATTAATTCCTCTCTTAGGCGACTCTTGTGAGGATTTTTTTTTTTTTTAATCTGAGGGGTGGAGGGGGGCCTTTTTTTCAAAAATATATATTTATCTCACCTAAATGTTTGATCATGCACTGTAAAGCACAGTAGACTTTAATTGTATGCAGTTATGGCGTAATTACTACATTTTTGTGTCAATGCATTTTTATATTTACCGCAAACAACGCAAGGTTTTTACCGCGTGTAGCACAGCATAAAATAGACTATGTGTGAAAACTATCACTGCACTGCTGCAGACGCACCGCTCCTAAACGCACTGCCAGACCACAACCGTGTGTACAGTGTGAACACTTTAATCCATTAACATGAGCGCGGAAAAAATATGCACCTCAAACAAGAGTAATGTGAACCTGGCATTATTTTGTGTGTGTGCGCTGCGAGTGCGCACAGTCTTCAGGAAAACATGTGAGCATTGAATGGTTTAAACAAGGTTAAAGTTTGCGATTTTCGGCCGATTGCGATTGTCAGCCGATCAATCGGAGCACCTACAAATTTAAATATGAAAATTATTAAAACATTTTGTAACAGTACACCAACAAAAAAATATCAAATTATTTTGAATACTACTATTATAGGAGGAGAAGGAAACAGAAATTTTTGATTTTGCTTCCTTTAAATAAAATAAAAGGGATTAGAATAAGAAAGTAAGATAAGAAAGTAACAGACATGAATGACATGAATTAAATTAAACCCAAGTATACATTTATTAACATATTTATAAATGTTCTTAGAAAATTATAAAAAATATTAACAGTAGCAATAAAAAAAAAAAATTCTGAAATTAAATGGTTAGGATTTATAAACTGCTTGTTCAAACTAAAATAAAATAGTATAATATATAAATAAATAAAAAAAATCAATAAAAAAAAAAAACGATTAGAATGAATGGCTACTTTTGAATGGAAACAAGTGGAACAAATACCTGTATCCCATCCAACAATTTGCTCATGCACCAAAAGCTGTCGGCCTCAATGTTTCGTTGTGTATCCAGAGGCAAGCTTGCCATTTCAAAGTTTTCCACGTCTTCCTCTAAGGGAAAAAAGACACACAAAACACACATACATTCATGTTCGGTCACCAGCAGACCAAACCAACACACATGCTGCAGGCGTTCTCAGCAGTCTGTGTTTTCTTGCAGGCGACAGCAGCTCTGGTGTGTGACGTGCATCGTATGCACAGACACCATGAAGCCATTAGATCATTAGCTGGCAAACTGCATTCTTTATTCAACACATTCATCAGCCCACTTCCTCGTCCCTCTCCCTCCCACCGCAGGCTTCCCCTCGCAGCTATGACCTTTCCCGACTCTTTAAACAGTATGTGCTAAATGATGCTGATACACACATTATGCCCCAGAGAGCCAGACCTGGCTGCAAGAGACTTCTGTGTGACACTCCACTCACCCACCGCAAAACTAATGTAGTCCTCCATATCTTGATCTTTCTTTCTTGCTCTTTTCTTAATAAGGATGGAGGGATTGGGAAGGGGAAGGAAGGACAAGGATATATTTTGATGAAGCACTGAGTAAAGAGAAAAAGAGAGAAAGAGAGAGAGAGAGAGAGAGCTCTAGGCATGTTTGCATGCAGCTTGCGCATCGCCAAAGCAATTCAGTCAATCACGCGACTGTTACTGCGGTACATGAGAGCTGAAATATAGATAAGAAGGAGGTCAGATCCAAGGTCAAATACACAATGAAGAATACATGCTCTCGAACGAGCGTAGATACTCAACTGAAGACCATGCTGACAATCTCTGCTGAGGTCTGTGGTCAGAGACAAAATCAAACTGACTGTAAACAGTACTCCATACTCTACATTAGTACGTTTTCCCCCCAAAATAAATGAATACTTAATTAGTGAAAGTGACAAAGACATTTGTTTCGTAATGCTTCAAAAGATTTCTGTTTGAAATACTGTTCTTTTTAATCAAAGAATCCTGAAAACAATGTATCATGGTTTGCACAAAAATATTAGGCAGCACTTGAACGGTTTTCAACACTGATTACAATAAGAAATGTTTCTTGAGCAAGAAATTTCCGAAGGATCGTGTAACAATGAAGACTGAATGACTCCTGAAAATTCAGCTTTGCATCACAGGAATCACATTTTAAATATATTAAAAAAAAAAAAAAAAAAAAAAAAAAAAAAATATATATATATATATATATATATATATATATATATTTTTTTTTTTTTTTTTTTTTTTTTTTATTATAATAATACTTTACAATATTACTGATTTACTGTATTTTTGATCAAATAAATACAGCCTTTATGAGTAGAAGTAACTTTCCAAAACAGCTTATAAATCATATCCAATACCTTTGAATGGTAGCATACTTTCTTCTGAAAACCCCCAAAAGCAAGTCATACAGGTTTGGAATGAAATAAAGGTGAGTAAATGTTGTCTGAATTTAGATTTTTGAGTTATGTATATTTTCTATGCAAGTAATTACACCAAATGAAAATGCAAAAGTGCAAAAATAAACTTCCTCTTGTGTTTGTTGATCACATGCACATTTTTATGCCTTGCAAACTAATGCATTTGGTTTTCTGTGATAAACATTGCTGTTGAACATTTTGCTGATTGAAATGTCATCAAGAGAACATTATCTAGCTAGATAACAAAGATGAGGATGCAAATTAAAAATTAAATTGTTTAATATCTAAAAACATTTTGAACATATTTAGATTTATTTAGAATATTTTTATTTTTTTTGTCAGAAATAATATGCTTGAATTTTATAATAATTATAATTTATATATATTATAATTATAAAATTCAAGCATATTATTTCTGACAAAAAAAAATCTAAAATTAGAACTAGAAGTGAATCATGGAGTCTGTTAATTAAGAAAACCTTTAATTAATCAAGTCACTTTTTATAAACAATTTACAGAAAAAATCTGTATTTACTAAATGTGGCACACAAATGTGAACCATACTGGTAGCAGGTAAAAACCGGCAAAACCTCTCTGCTCAAACTGTCAGTAAACCTCTGCATTGCAGCAGGAAGAACAGCTGATGTGGGGCCGAGTGAGAGCCCGGACGGGACTCAAGTAAAAAAAAGATGGATGGAGAATGACAGGAAAGGGCTGGCAGGGGAAAAAAACTGGAAAAGAAAAGTAAATAGCCCTCTTTGACCACAAATGAAGCATGCAGTGCCCTGCCGGTCATGGGCCGAGCCATATGTCACTGGCTACAGCACTGGAGAGATTCCTGATCCATTTAGCTCTCCACATTTCCACATCACTCCAAAGCTTCGGACACACACACACACACACACACACACACACACACACAGAGAGCTGCTGCATAAAGCGGCTTTAGAGAATGCAGGAGAAATCCTGTTTGTGGCACAAAGAAAGGCTTTGCCACCCTGTTCTCTGACCCCATGGAGAAAAGGGTGTTATTGTGCCATGTGTGATTATAAGCGACCTGAGAGATCATTCAATAATCATGAGTCAAGTCTGCAACTCGTGAAACAATTTACTGCTTATTTAAGTTGCTCCTCCATGTCTCAGGATGAGAATTAAATGATCCGTATTATAGAGCTCAAACTCTAAAAGCGGATTGGATGAGCCATGTTCAAAGCCGTTTATAAAATATGCCGACAGGCGCACACCTGGAGACTGCACATCAATTGAATTCTTTATGAAAGGAGTAGTTCACCCAAAATCCATGATTTTCTCATTCCAAACTCATACGATGACTTCTGTGGTAAACAACACGAGCAATTTGAGTTGAACAGGTTGCCATGTTGCATAAAATTGCAATAAACAGGGACTAGAGCTTTCAGACATTTCAAAAAATGAGGTTAATAGGACTCGTGCACTTTATTTCAAATCTTTCAAGCCATATAACATTTTTGTGTGGACAAATAGACCATAATAAACAAAAATAATCTTGGCATTCACCCTAGCTCTACTTGCCATGTTCATTAGGGGAAGTAGCCATGTCTGATTCAAAACCAATTACATTGATGAATCAGTTCAGAATTCAGTTCACAAAACTGCTCTGAAAAAAGCCCAAAGTATACTTTATTTTTGTCTCTGCTACTTTCTTTTGTTCCGTCTCTTTAAATTTGTTTTCTACTATGAACCATCAGTCAGGGGCCATCGTTTTGGTACAACTGATTAGAGAAAGTGCAAAACCAAGTCAATGCGCATGGGCGATCTGTGTGTACAAAATACACAATTGGATGTTGCATGTACAGTACACTATTCTGATGATGAAAATTGCATCACGTGCACGGTACATAGACCCTCATGTATGTGTAATAACCAAAGTGTACTTTGGCCTTAAATGGTCAACAAATCACAAATTCAGACCAATCTGGTTCAACCCTTGTGCTCAACAAACTGATTTAATGATCAAGTCACAACCACTGGAAAAGAAGATTTTCATTGTGGGTGGGGGGAGTGCATGAACAGCTCTCTCTCCACCTTCAATACCATGACTTAGGTGCCCTTGAGCAAGGCACTGAACCCCCAACTGCTCCCCGGGCGCCGCAGCATAAATGGCTGCCCACTGCTCCGGGTGTGTGCTCACAGTGTGTGTGTGTGTTCACTGCTCTGTGTGTGTGCATTTCGGATGGGTTAAAGGCAGAGCACAAATTCTGAGTATGGGTCACCATACTTGGCTGAATGTCACTTCACTTTCACTTTTCACTTTCATTGAATAACATAAATTTCAAACTCAAAAACCAGATAACTTGGAATATAGTGCACAAGCCAAATTTTAAGGTGTTTTTTTCAAACTTAAAGCTCCAGTTGCCAAATGTTTGGAAAAGAGTGCCAGATTCATTCTTTAATCTTTTTCATAGAAGTCAGTCAGTCATACAGATTTGGATTAAAATGTGATTTTACCCTCATGTCATATTGCTCAGATTTAACACTAAAGGCCATTGCACAATGAGTCCGAATTTTTCGTTCGAAACTTTTGCACGTTGTGTCAATTTTTACACATTATCTCCAAAACGATCGTCCGTCATAATTTTTTTTTGGATCGGATTAAATTTTCTGCATTTTTCACATCCATAGCAAGCATTTTGAGATGTGTTTTGACAATTCAGAGCCACCAAATAAGGTAATGCCAAAATCCAGATTGACGATTGTCCAGTTCAACCACTTTGTCTCACAGCAAAAAGCACGGTAAAGAAATTAGTGGTATGTTTTTATATGTGGCTCTAGTATCTCTAGCAATGCATCAAAGTGAGCCACTGACATCCTGAAATAAATGTTGAATTGCCCGTGATAATCGCAGTCCTTTATAAGGAGATGGAACTCCCCTTTCTCTTTATATTTTATAAATTGATGTACCAAATATTTCCTTTTTTCTCTTTTTAAGCAGCGAGAAGAACAAAATCACCCTCACTGCTCGAAGACTCCATTTAGTAGCCTATTTTATTGCTAATATTTTCGCAACGGATTAATCAATATGCATCTGATTCAGTGTGTAAGGTTTCCATGTGTGACAAACGTTTATGATGACGAATACGAGAAAATACATACGAAAATTTCAGACTCTGTGTGCAAGGACCAAGAAACCACAAATTCAGTTCACAAAGCTGCTCTGAATGAGTCATTCACAAAATCACAAATTCAGACCAAACTTGGCCTTGAGGTTTTAAGCTTAACTCACTGATTTAATGGTCCAGTCGCAACAACTGAAGGAGAATATTTTCAGTTGATATTTCAATCTCACAAAGCTATTAAATGACTTGGAATATAGTCCACAAGTAGCATGGACTACCTCTATGGTGCTTTTTGCTAGATTGAAATGCTCCAGCTGCCAATATGGAAAAGAGTGACCCATTAATTTTTCACTGATTCGGTTTTCTTCTACAGGAGAAAGTCATATAGGTTTGGATTTACATGTGAGTGATTTTTTTGAATAAACAATTCCTTTAAATAGCCATGTCACTTGACAACTATAAAAAAAAACTACAGTTTACGATATACTGTTGTTATATGAACATTTTTACTTTTTTTTTTACATTTCCAAGCCACAAAAGCAGTGCTTTTGTGATTTTATTCTCTTGTGGCTTATTGTTCAACACCACCACCACCACCAAACCACAAACTTGTCTCACCCAGACCATCCATCTAACACTAAAACTGCACCTCAATGGCGCAAATAACAGTCCATAAAACCAGGAAGCCAATAAATAATAAGGTGAGAATATCACACACCCTCTTCAGTAATAAAAAAAAGTGTGTGTGTGAGTGAGAGTTGAGAGACGGAGACAGGGCATTGATGCTTTACAGAGGAGATTTCCCCGCTGTCCTCTTTGTCTGTCAGGATAAATGTGATGATTTACCCTTTGAGAATATTCCCTCACTGTCGGCCACGTCTCTCTCTCCACTTCAAATTCGTCGGCGCATCAATACCAACACTTTAAACCGAAGGGCGCCGTGACTCTCCTTCCTGCCGGCTACTCTTTAAAACGCTACTCGCTGATATTGAGCTAAATGCGAAGCGCCAATACTCTCCTACACCGTCTCTCTCGGAGGACGGTCTCAGCAGAAAGTTAAAAAGCTTGCAGAGGAGCCCTAGAAAGCCAGTGAGGCGTGCCAGCCAAGAGAAACAGCGCAGCGAAAGTTGGCAAAACGCTGCGTATGAGAGCAGGCGAAGCCGTTACAGCCTGCGTTCGCCCCGAGGCCTCGACGACGGGGGTGTAACCCGCGTCACAGGGAGAGCGCTAACCTCGCTCTTTTATCTCCCGCTGGCAGCGTGTTGGGATCATGAAGTTCGTTCAGATGTATCGACCGGCGGGGTCGAGCCCCTCACCGTGTGCTCGGCACCCTCGCAAACCTCTGTAAACACTTAAATCCAGCCGATCAATGTGGCTCATTCAACCTGCGGCATTGAGTCGCTCACTCACACACACACACACACACAGAGCCAAAAAACAAATTAGAGATAGAAAGGCCCTGCAGACTGACACGAAAGCGCCGGTATGAAAAATCTGCTTTTCGCTAAATGAGCTTTGTGGAAGAACAGAGGGATGAGGAAAAGACAGAGAGGGCGCTGGGCGAGGCAGACAGCCAGAGAGAGAGAGAGAGAGAGAGGGAGAGACAGACACGGGAGAAATAGAGAAATCGATTGGTGATCCAGGTAATCTGTGGGTATGTCCCGGTGTTTGCACTGGTGACATTGCAGCAGCGGCACACCGGAGAGATCAATGAGCCTCCTATTGTTCTTCTGTAATCCTTAACTATCCATAAGTAATTAACCTTCACATGAGAGGACAGGAAATAAATATGGAAGGGAGGGGAAGGCCGCCGGGTGGAGGGAGAATAGCAATGAGGACCAGTCTTTTTCTGTCCCTCTTCATCTCTCCCTCTATCCAACCATCCATTGATAGACAGACAGATAGAATGATAGAGCAATAGATGGACAGAACAATTGATAGAGCAGACAGCATGATAGATAGAACAACAAAAAGATGAACAGAGTGCTAAAACAACAGAAAGAATAATAGAAAGATAATGCTAGAACGATAGACAGATGGATGTAACAATCACTGTCTCCCTCTCTTCCGTCTACCCTTCTGTCCATCACATGGACAGAAGGGTACTCTACTCGCTCTCTGCCCATCTTCTTCCCATCTCCCTTTGTTTCTGTCTGTCACTCTTTCCATCGGTCTGCCTCTTTCACCATTTGTCTCTTTCTCCATCTCTCACGGTCTACCCTTCAGAGTTTCTTTCAACGATAATTGATATTCTGTATTTTTGTGTCTGACATTTTCACAGGATTTTGTCAGCTTGTTTACATTTACACAACCATTTTCCGACATCATCTGTCAGATGCCGGCCCGTCTGCATCTCTCGGACTCTGCTGGCATATCACACACGTCAATGCGCTATTAGTGGAGCAAACACATCTGATGTGCTCAACCGAAAGAAAGGTGAAAGGTGAAGAATCAGTCAGACGGACCAACTGATCCACGCGGAAGTTTATTAAACACTTACCCACGAATTCAGAGAGGAAGACCACAAAAAAGGGAGTGACCAGATCATTAATGCCCTGCACGTATCCACTAGCGGGGTGACGGATGGCCCAGATGAACAGGATCCGCTCAAACACCTGAAAAACAAGATAATAGCTCTTAATGATTCATTTCTCAACACAAGTATGATTGTTGTGAAAACCTTTGACAATTGATGTTGCTTAATTCATTCTTGACACTCATTCGGATACTCGTTTTTCCAAATGCAGCTGCATTTCAAGTGCTCTGTTCCTTCTGGTTTCTGGTTTACAAGTGTTGCACAGTCCTCTAGAAGTTAAAAACACCACAGCACCCCCTGCTGGTGAGCTCAGTTAAACCAAGGCATGCTGGCAACATCTTTCCAGAACATCAACGAAATTACAGACACAATTGTTCAGTGGTGAAAGGTTTTTGATTGCCTTTTTTTTATCAACCGAACCAAAAGACACAAATGAGACGAAAAGACAATAAGAGAAAAATGCTCAGGACAATAATTACATTTTAATTAAAACATGCTGTTGACAAATATGACAAGGGAAAAAAATGTAGCTGAAACAACTGAACACTGGTAAACTAAACTGCTTCACTATGTTGACAAGAAAAAAATAAAAATAAAAAATAAACACTGATATGGAATAGTAAGCTCTTTCTTGAGTGAATCTCATGAAACCTTTCAAGAATATTCCCTGGTCATACTTCACCCCAAAACAGAAGAAATACAAATTGTTTAGCATTAAATCATCATTTACACGAGAACTGGAAGAATAATTTGCTTCAAATTCATTGTGCATAATTATTTATGCTCGTTTTAAACCAAAAAAAAAAAAAAACCCAAAACAAAACACCATATTACAGCTAATTAGAATCTATTGACAATCACCGCTGAGAAAAATGAACATGGAAACTCAAACCATCTCTGTAGCATAATGATAATGATTATGGGAGCAAAATGTGATTGTCTCTAAAAGCAAAAACTATGAATAGTAAGCTCTTTTCTTAAACGAATCTCATGAAATATTTCAAGAATGTGTCTTTATCATATTTCATGCTATTTTATATTTTAAATGATATGTCCTCAATCACAACTGGGAAAAAAAGGAAGTTCAAAATGAATGCATAAAGGTAGTGATAATTTATGACAAAATGTGTTTGTCTAGCAAACAACTGTAACAATGCAAATAATGATAATAATAAAAACAATAAAAAATAATCCTAAAATTCAGCTTTTTTATTCTCTTTTGATTTCAGGGTGTAAAGTGACCTGGACATGGCTGTGTGTGATTCACTCTCTTATCTTATCTTTATGATTACATGAAGTGTGTAATGCCTGCTGTGTGAGATCAGACGTCTGTATGACGCCGGTGGGTCTGTCACAGGTGCGCTGTGCAGCCAGACTCAGGTGTTGGTGCCTCAGACGATCACCTACCTCCTGCACCAGCGGCTGCTGGAACAAAGGAATCAAAGGGTTCGTCCTCGGGATATCAATGTGAATCTATGGAGAGAGACACACACACACAGGTGTACACAGGTAAGCTCAAATATACACCCCCACAAACACAAACCAGTTACTGAATCAGCACGTCAGGAACACAGGTGACCGGGGGAAAAAATAAGAGATTAAATCAATATGGCCCAAGAGCACTAAATTGAGTTACATGTGCCTTTTCCCTTCCACTAAATGGAGGAAACCCATCAGGGCCCAAACTGCACACGCTATCGATCTGGTTTCGTAACAAGCTACACACAAAACCTGCATGAATTCACTTGGAAAGCGACCAGCGCAGCGTCCAGCCGCACATACAGGTGGCGACCCTTCGCTTTCATCCGGTTCTCTCTTATTTTCTTCTCTCTCTCGATTTCTACTTCCATCACATGCTTGACGAAATGGCTTTGTAGTAATGCAGGTCACTCGAAGGCCACCGAAGTGCGGTTCGCGCGTATTCACCGCCATTCCTCGCCCTCTCAGACTGTGACCACACTAAAAGGTCATTTAGTGTTTCTGCCCAGACAGCCAGGGGCCAGTCCAACGGTTCTGTACGACCATATAAATCCTTTTAAAGGTCTGTGTCCGATTTGTATTGCAGTAGACAAAATGAGGGGCTGGGAGCCAGCAAGCCCCGAGGAACCGGACAAGAGAGGAGAGAAGGCAGCGCATAGCAATCGACTACCAGTCCTGCACCATTAACCTGAGTTTTACAGCCCATAAGAATATTGATCCCGCCCCACTCCGCCCGCATTAATAACACACAGGACAAAATCTGGGTGTTTTACTACAATAGCTTTCTAGAAGCAGGTGTAACCTTGACTAAATCACTGCGTCTGTAGCCTAGTGGTTAAAAGAATGGTTCACCCAAAAATCTAAAGTTTACGAGTCTTCTTCATACTATGAGGTTTGTGTGAGGAGCAGACTGATTTTTACAACAGTATTCACTGACAATCTCTGCAAATGAATCACTGACTCACTTGAACTACAGAATCAGATTAGTTCCATTCATGAAAGAATCATCCTCTAGGATGAAATCTATGCAAGTGTTTTACAAAAGGCCCCTGGGCTAAAGGTTGTCGGTTCAAACTCCACAAGGATCGATTTGTGAATTTTAACCGTTGATCCTCGGAGTAAAACACTTAACCTCAGGCTGCTCCAGAGGGATTGCTCTTAATGGATTGAAGTGTCTGCCAAACCACAAATCAGAAGTAATTAGCAGTAGATATGTGACAATCTCAAGTTCAGTTTAGAAGGTTTTTTCTTCTGTAATGAAATGAATACTTTTATTTAGCATGGATGCATTGAATTGAACAGAAGTGACATTAATAATGTTTTAATTAAAGATTTTTAGTTCAAATAAATGCTGTTCTTTTGCACTTTCTATTATTCAAAGAATCAAAAACAAAAGGAATGATTTCTGAAGGATCATGTGACACTGAAGATTGTAGTAATGTCTGCTGAAAATTCAGCTTTGCATCAGAGGAATAAATTACATTTTAAAATATATTCATATAGAAAAGAGTTGTTTTAAACTAGAATAATATATCACAGTATTTCTTACCAATTAAATGTAACCTTGGTGAGCATAAGATTTTCACCGACCCCAAACTGAAGTTTTAAAGAAGCCCTATCAAATAAAGCACGTTTACTGTCATGTTCACAAAAATCTGAAAGTTTTGAGGGATGTGCAGTATGAACACTAAATTCAGCCCTTTAACAGCAAAATGGACAGATATTACAACAAATAATATTTAGAATTGAAAAAAAAAAAAAAAGATCTGTAATCTTGGAAACGATCTTATCAGATCCTTTTCCACTGAAATTCCCCCATGCATTATCTGGATTCATGCCATTACAGAAAACAGGTTTGCATATTATAATGTTTTCCAACTAACTCAACCTGCATTTGAACAAATATTCTGGGTTGCTTTCAACATAATATCTATGGTTGGCATTCGTGACATCCTGTCCATTAGATCAGACAATGCATTTTCTGTTTACACGCAGTCTGTAATAACAGAAACCATGGTATGGTACATCGACACTACATATATTAACGTACACAGTAAACTCCAAAGTGTTTCGGCAAAACATTACCTAAAACATCCTTAACTAAAATTATCATTGAACACTTGTGGACTGATAAAGGTGCTCTCTTACTCCTGGAAATCATGGAGAATCAGAATCAGGTTCTTTTTTGGGAACATATTCAGAAGCAGGCTGGGTTGAGATTTACCTGTCTGTATGTGTCTCTGTGATTCTCATCTGTTCTGGAGTGGTAATACTGTTCAATGAAGCCAAAATACTCCTCCCTCTTCCTCTGGAGAACCAGTTCCCTTCGCTCTCTATTGGCTGGAAGATAGCCCTGAGAGAAAGCACATGGAAAGAAGAAAATGCTAATTTAATAGTGTTCAGAACAGAACTCTTGTACACCCACATTCTTCATGTCTTCCAAGTGTATCTTGCCCTGTAACCAAAATATAACCTATAAATAATGCAAACTAAAAGATATTAAAAACAGCAGTATGTAAATTCAGTTCAATACTGTAGTCCCATGAAAGAAAAAAAAATGTTGTAAATAAATAAGCTTTTGATCTTGTTTTTCTTTTTTTTATCTACATATTGTATCATTTCAGTGAGACAACCTTCTTTGTCATGCTGAAGTCAGATGTTTAGTGAATGTCTTTCAGAATACGATCCAACTGATTTTATGCTACTGGCTTTTTTGTGCTGCTCATACAAACGGCACTTTTTAAAAGGCTTCATATAAGAGAAGCAAATCAGACATATTGCATTTCATTTAAGTTCTTAGCAAATGCTTTCCTTCCAAAGTGCCTTAATGAAAAATAAAGTTCATAAACTGCATTATTATTTAGATGCTAGGGTGGTTCAGAGGTGTCCGGATGCTTTTTAAAGCATTGCCAGGCAGTTGCCAAGATGTTCTGAGTAGCTGCTTAATGCTTATTTGATTAAAATACAAAAAATCATATATACAATTACATTGTGACATATCATTACCATTTAAAATAACTTTTCTAGTTTAATGCATTTTAAAATGTAATTTATTCTTGTGATGCAAAGCTAAAAAATTTTAGCATCATTACTCACATAATTCTTCAGAAATTATTCTCATTATTGTTATTTTTTATTTAGTACTGTCTTGAGTAAGATATTGTACATAAAAGATGTTTACATTTAGTCCACAACACACACAAAAAAATGAACTCCCGAACTGATTCAAATGATTCACGAACCCGATTTGAACTCCCGAACTGACTCAAATGATTCGCGATTCCGCTCCGAACTCCCAAACTGACTCAAATGATTCGGGAACGCGCTTTGAACTCCCGAACTGACTCAAATGATTCGCGATCCCGCTGCGAACTCCCAATCTGCCTCAAATGATTCGCGATCCCCAAACTGACTCAAATGATTCGCGAACCCGCTACGAACTCCCGAACTGACTCAAATGATTTGCGATCCCGCTACGAACTCCCGAACCGATTCAAATGATTTGCGATCCCCCTCCGAACTCCCGAACTGACTCAAATGATTCGTGAACTCGCTCCGAACTCCCGAACTGACTCAAATGATTCGCGATCCTGCAATATTAATTATGCAAGAGAAAAATAAGACTCATCTTAAAATTAACAACTTAGTTTCCTTTTTTAGAAAAAGGAAATCAAAATATTGTTATTTTTTAAATGCATAGAATGCAATGCATACATCAAAAATAAACACTAATTATTACCCATTGTTTCTCTGTCTGAGACTGTGAACAATGACAATAAAGTTGACAGATGAATTAAGTGCATTTAAGTGCCATTCAATTGGGGTTTTAAATAAAGCATTTTCTGAGATGCACATTAAACATTAAACACATTAAATTAAATAAATAAAAATGTGTGCACTTTTTAGGCACGATTTGTTTAGTTTTTGAATATACTTGATACTGCTAAAAGTCACATCATTGAAACAAAAAATACGAGTTCATATATCACACCTAAACACCCTAAGAAAACGTAATTAGAACTAGCTACTAAATTAGTTAAAAATGCCTATCCATATATAGCTATGATTCGCGAACCCCAAACTGACTCAAATGATTTGCGAACCAGCTCAAAACTTCCAAAAAGGTTCTTAATACTGTGTGTGGTTACCTGAATGATCCACGACTGTCTTTCTGTTTTGTGATGGTTGTGCATGAGTCCCTTGTTTGTTCTGAACAGTTAAACTGAGAACCATAAAAAAAAAACTAAGGGTTCCCAAACTTTTGAATGGGGTTATTTTAATAATTTCAGCATTATTATCTTTTTTTTTTTTTGTCTTGTGAACCATATGCAAACATCTTTTATGTAAAATATCTTACTCAGGACAGTACTAAATAAAAAAATAACATTAATTTAGTGTGATCTCTCTTATTGTTTGGAAATTATTCACATTTTCACAGATGCTGCAAGGGGTTCCTAAAATTCCGCATGCCACTGTAATTGTATAGTATGAGCAATAATAATAGTGATGCTTGCCTAACTAAAAAACACACTTGAAAAAAACAGAACACAAGCCTCTGATCCCAAAAGTCAAGAAAAAAAAAAAAGCCACAACTCTGGGAGAAACTTCTAATCATGTAGCTACTAAACTAACACACAGACAGGATGCAACTGTGCTAGTACATACTTACTAGCTACAGATCATTCCCTAAAGAGCAGACAACAAGTGCAGGCTATTTGTAGAGCAGACGTGGAGGCGTGGAACTGTCAGTTAGATCGTTGTCATGACTCTCCATCATGTTTCAGAAAATGGTGTTTTTAAAAGTGCCTTCCCCTCCCATTGTTTCTCAACTCTTGTTTTAATGAGCACACACAGAGCTGCAGAGCGCTTGAACACATAAATGATAACGTACATTCAGAATCCGACTCGATGCAGCTCACGTCTGTTGCTTCAGGCGAATAATAAGTGCACAAACTCTGCTCGTTTGGATTCGCCCCATCATCGGCCCTTCAAAACTTTAATAACGGCTATTAAATTCCATGCTGAAAATCTAAATGATCTTAAAACGGCTTTCCAATGCGATTCCGAGGAGGTCTTGACGAGGTTTGTGTGCTGTAAATCAAGGATCGACGTTGGAAACGTTTACATTTGGTGCCGTAACACAAACGTGATGTAAATCAACAAAATGCAACTGCTGCTCTTTACGATCACAATTTGAATATGAAAAAAAGTTAAAATGTTTTTTGGGGTGTGTTTGTCACATTAGCATACGTTTGGCATGCGTCAACCTCTGTAATTGTATAAATATGGAATTATTCCATTTAATCCCCCTAGCAAACAATGCATGAAGCAGTAAAAGCTTGGAGGAGCTGGGTTGGGATTTGCTTGTACAGCTTAGCCCAGAGGTGTGTGTTATTGACTGTGTAAGCATTCGCCAGAAACGCAAATGAGGCTTGTAAAGCATTCTCCGAACATCCGCCCACATAAAGCCACTACACAGCGGCCCACTCTACCCCTCCGATGATGACAGTCTCAATTCTGCTGACATTAAGTGCTCAGCAAAACCAATATTACAAAACAAATCAATAATGCACATTAAACTGAAAGTGGTGTGGAAGTTTTATACTCTCTGTGCAGCCTATGCAGAACTAAAATGCTTGCAGGTTTGTTATGCTGGCTTATAATAATAAAAAAAAAAAATACAAATATTTTCCTTTATAAACTATAGTTTATTACGCCATTTTTGTATTATTCATTCGATTGAATATTCATTTGGCTGCATTTCGTACAAGTAATTTCAAAAAAGAAGCTCAAAACATATTTAACAAACCCAACACCAAGAAAAGAAAACATATATTAAGATATATTAGTAATAATTAGGCATTGAAACCAAGGTCTAGTGGTTATGTGTCCATGATAACAATGTAAGCTAAAATACATCTCACAACATATTTCAGTCCTTTCCTTCCACATCTTTTCTTGTCATCGCACTGCTGTTTGTTTGAATAGCAAGCTAAAATGAACATGAAATAAACAGTAGTGGTAAATACTTACAGATAAGAGTCTCCAGGTGACTGGCCGAACTTCACGAGGGATTCCCGACCAACTATGCTTCCGTAACTCCTCTGTATGAACAAAACACGTTGCAAAGTTAATCCAAAATGACAAATACTTCAGTAGCACAACTGCTGTGTTGTTTCATAGCTAAAGAGGTGAACATATGCTTTGAGGACACATCATACTGCAGTTTGGACGTGGAGCCACAATGTCAAAGTAAAGTTGCAGGAGCAGGAGGGTGGAATTAAAGTACATCAGCAGTTAAAACATGTATTAAGAGTTTGTTCATATGCGGTGAGAGAAAATCATGCTTTAAATCAACATTCGTCTGCCTTCACAGGACTGGTGACACTAACTTATAGTTCAATCAACATAATCAATAAACTATTATTTTTTTAATTAGCAAACACACTCAGAGTTTTCACAACCATGCCACCTTGAATTATGGTAACTCCAATAAGACAGCGAGCCATAACTGCAGATTGATTTTAAAGTAATGGCTGGGAAGTTGACGATTCACAGGTGATGGAGCAATGGCTTGGGATGTCAGCATGATGTCTGGAGAGCACATTTAGGCAAACAGCTTAAAAAGCATCTGTGTCGTGGCCTGCTGTCCTGTTTTTCCATACGGCTCATCTGAACTACACTATTTGAGCTTGGTTTCCCTTATTTCACAATTCTGTTATTATCCGAATGCACCATTAAAATTATTTTTTTAATCAGTATTTGTCTTAATTTCCAGTAAAATATCTAAACACACTTACAAGAAAATACATTTATTTGAAAAGGAAAATTGCAAATCAAGATTTGTTCAGAGAAAGTATCCTAAAATAAGTTTACATTTCTTATCACACTGGCTGTTTCTTGTTTGAATTCTGAATCTCAAATTACGATCGATTTAGGTTTAAAACGAGAGAAAATATTTGATAATGGGTAAGGAAAAAGAAACTTAATTCAAGACATATTATTAAGTTCAATAATAATATATTATGAATAAGGTTTATATCTTACACAGTTTTGCTTCTCGAGTGAATATTTTTGCTTTAAGTATGTTTGACTGGAAAACAAGACAAATACTGATTAAGAAGATGATTTTGGCAGTTTATTTTCTTTTTTATTATGTCTCTGAATAAAAATAAATTAATTTAACAAAACAAAGAGATTTAGGAGCTACTGAATTTAAATACTTTGGACAATTGAAAACAGACAATTAAAATGTCACAAAGAAAACTCCTAAATTCCACAATAGAGTATTATTATTTGTTTCATGTTACAGTCCGATTTCTTCAAAAAATGTGTCCTTGCAAAACTTGCCATGCAGTTGCTAGGGCATTCTGTGTGGTTGCTAGGCGGTTTTCATACCAGCACCAAGCCAAAATAGCCCCAAGGCTCCAATTACTTACAAAAGCAGATGTCTCCTTAACATGCAAAGTATCAGTAAACAAATCAAGACGAGTTACATGATAGTGCGACTGATCACAATTATGATTCCTGCCTTTGCAATAATCACACACAAAAAAAAAGTCCATTGCATTGTTCTTTTCAAGTCTTACATTAAAGAGCAAAGATAACTGTTGTCAAATCAACCAGATGAATCACAGTAAATATGAACCATTCTCTCCGTCTGGTCCTTTTAGTTTTTAATCGAATGGAGCTTCGATTCAACTCCACTGCTCTCAATTACTTATTTTGGTCATTGTTATGAAGTAAACATTACATCACAGGTGGATGCCATTAGACCAGATATCATCGATCCGTCCAGGTGCTGAAGTCTAAACCGCTTTTTAAGGATTGTTTTTGTGGACTCCCGCCAAGCCCTCTGGGTCATTGTGATCCGTGAATGTTAAAACGTCCATGGAAACTTAAGGACTTGCTGAGAAACATCTGGTGAGATCGCTCCTGGGTCGTTCTTGAGTTAGAACAAACACGAAACCGCTATCCAAGCGCTCCTAAAATACTAATGGCACTGGACACCTGCCAACCGTCATATGACAGCAGAATGATGAAAGATCTCAGAAGCTATTATGAACTCAGAACACTGTGCAGGGAAGCCCCTCCAACTATATCACAAGTGCATTTTTCATAAGTGCTTACGCATTATTTCCCCCCCCCGAATGACTGATGGTTCTCATTCCCCCGTGATTTCATCCTGTCGCTCAGAAAGCTCAGAGCCTGCAGAGGCTGAAACTTAGTTATAAAGCAAAGAAGAGTGAGTCTCTTTGATAGCATCTTTATAGCATCAGCTGCACAAATGAGCGCAGGCAGACACAGAACTTGTTTTTGTTCTGCTAGCTTGCAGGTGCTCTCGAAGAGATGATTGGCTGGAGGACGTGGAGAGAACAGAAGGGCCTCTCAGCGTGAATTCAGGAAGACTAGGATAACATCATGGACTGTTTTCATGCATTCTGCCATCCCACACTGTCTCACCTGGCAAAGAGATTCAGCTAGAGGCGGTAAAGCAGGCGAGAGAATGAGGTGTGAACACATGTGAGGGTTTCTGTTTTGAGATGGTCTCTGATGGATGGGTTTTAATATCTTACACAGATAACCCACAAGTGGCCACTTTTATAATCCTGCTGAAAACAGACCTTATCCCTTGTTTTTCTTGTAATGCTTGCACAAATCTCTAATTGTTCATTTTAAAGCTTACCCAAATCTGTGTTGGGACTGGCAAGTAGCTGCTTGAATTTATCCAATCGAGTCTTCTCTCTCACCATCATGGGCGGAGCTCCTGAGGCATTTTGGTCCGAAATGCGGGCAACCAATGGGATAACGGGCCGCACAGGAAGTGACTGCTGTTTTTGCAGGGTATTACGAGCTAAACAGGACAAAAAATAAAAACATTTAACATTAATATTAAAATATATATCATTAAAAAAATATATATATTTTTTTAAATAACATCAATATATTTTTTAATTAAGGTACTATTAAATAAATAAATAAATATTATTTAACATGGATATATATATTTTACACACACCTTTTTTTTTTTTTTTTTTTTTTACACATTTGGTTGTTTTAACAAAATATAATTACATATTTTGTCATGTTAATGAATTTTATTTATTTATTTATTAATTATATACATTGCCGTTCAAAAGTTTCTGATCAGTAAGATTTTTAATGTTTTTTTTTTTTTTTATGGAGTATCTTGTGCTCATAAAGGCTTTATTTTTTACTGAAAAACAATTATAGTGAAATATTTTTTCAATTTCTAATATTGGTTTTCTGTTTTAATATACTTTAAAATGTAAGTCATTTCTGTCTGAATGTTCACATGATCCTTCAGAAATCAGTCTAATATGCTGATTTATTATCAGTGTTGGAAACTGTTGTGCTGCTGCTTCTTTTTCTTTTTCTTTTTTTAAACTGATACTTTCTGAATTCTTTTATGAATAAAAAGTTATAGAACAGTATTTATTTAAAATTAAAATCTTTTCTAACAATACGAGTCTTTACTATCACTTTTTGTCCATTTGACCCATACATAACATAACATAAGTATTTATTCTTTTCAAAAATAAAAAATAAATGACTGACTCCAAACTTTTGAAAGGTAGTGTATATTGTAACACAGTCTTTCCATTTTGAATAAATGCCGATTTTCATTTTATTTTATATTCAGATTAGAATCCTGAAAAAAGTATCACAGGTTCCAAAAACATGAATGAGCACAATTGTTTCCAGCATTGATAATAAATCAGCATATGCTTTGATCACAGGAATAAATTATATCTTACAGTATACTAAAACAGAAAACCGATATTAAAAATGTAAATAATATCTTACAAAATACGTTTTTTTTTTTACAACAAAATTGTATATACTCAAGTTAGCTTTTTTTTTTTAAAAGGATAGACAGCCAAATTGTTACTTGTTTTTCTAATCCTTAACTGAAAAGGCTAGTTGGACATATCTACTAACATACAGTCTGTGATTGGACATTCAAAAACATCATACCAGCCATATAACAAACAGTAATTAGGTAATGACGGGACTTTTTAGATTAAAGGTAGGCTGAAAAAACCCAGATTTGACTGATGACTTTCTATCTTTTTACAAGCTTAAAAACAACAACGACCGGATACCTGCATTAACATTGAGCTGGGCTTCGCTACTGGACTTTACCACCCTGCCATTGGCTGGACCGCTTTCCATATCCAGTCGATCTTGAATGGGGTTTGTGCTGATTGGTTCCTGCCTGTCCAGTGAGGGGGGCAGTGCCTCGGTGTCTTCTGGGGTTTTGATGATTTTGAGGCAGGGTGTTTGAGGCATGGATCGTGATTGGACAGGTGAAGATGAGAGCTGTTTAAGACTAAAAATACCATCATCCTCTTCATCATCAATGTCCCATGCATCATTGGTGCTCCGAGCAAATTCGTGGAAAGTGGAAGGTTTTTTGGATTTGGTGTTCAGACTGTTAACCTTTGGAGCATCTTTTAATCTGTAGGCAAACAAGTAAAGAGGTTTTTCGCAAATGGTAATATTGCACACACTATAACATATGAACTGGTTACAGTAGAAAGGATAACGCAAGACAAAAAAAAAAAAACTAAGGTTTCAAAGGGTTTATGCAAATCTTGCACTTATTTGGATGGACTTATGATGGATTCAAACCACAACTGAAAGTCAGAAGACATGAATGAAAAGAGTAAAGGCACAAATAACTGGAGAAACAAATGGCTGGTGTGCATGCAGACAGTAGACAGCTAGCAGCAGCACTTACAGACGATGTCTGCATGGGTCCAGAGGAGGGTGCTGTGCTCCATATACTGGCTGTAAGCTAAGAGAAAGAAAAGCTGATGTGTGCTTTAAAGAGAAGCAGAAACAGGACTGGGTAGGGGTGGGCGATATGACCAAAATGTTATATCACAACATGAGTAATTTTATTTCACGGTAATGATCTATATCACAATATTGTAATTTTTTTTGCTTTAAATAAGATCTTTATTATTACTTTTTTTTTTTTTTACACTCAAGTGCATTGAAGACAAGTAAATGGTCAGCGAATAAATAAGAATAAGAAACTAATTACAAGCAATAGGAGGAAAAAAAAACCTAGTAGAACAAATAAACAAGAAATGCTACATGCATTGTGTAACCAAAACGGCATATTCTTCACTGAGTAAAATCATAATAACCAAGGAATTTTGCTGCTGTACCAGAGATGCAGCAGGCGCAATAATATTACGCAGCGCCTGAAAATAGTCCCCAGCAACTCTGCTATTGAACTGGTGGACTATTATCATTGTGCCTGCTGCATCCATGGTACAGCAGCAAAATTCCTTGATTATTACGCAGGAATGAGAGTATAGTTCCTAGCCATATCAGTCAAGAAAATCCCAACTTTTCATTTTCAGTCGGTCTTAGTACACGATGTAACAACAGAAGAGTCAAGTTTTAAAAAGGAATAATATTGAAACTCTTTGGTCATTTTTGAGCGAGATGCTAACGGTCTAATCAGATTCAATGATCTATGATTAGCTACAGCTAAAAGTGCTACCGCCAGACCCGGAGATCGGCTGAAAGGATTGGAAAATTAACTCCACTGTTTAACTCTAGGGGAGTTGGAAAAGGAGCCTATTTTCAAAAAAAAGTGGAGTGTTCCTTTAAGACTAGAGCTACTGTGTTTAGGAGGATACTTGCAAAGATGGCCATTTTGACACTAGTGTATTTAACCTTTCATGGCCTATAAATCGGCCTTAGTACTAAATAAATACGCCTAACTCCGTTCAGTACTCCTGCGTTCTATAGACAACGAGCTCATACAGCAAATCTGATGATTGCATTTAAATGGTTTAAAAGCTCTTGTTTTTAAACCGCAATGCTTAAAAACGTTCAAACGATAAGTTTTAGTGACCACGTAGCACAGAAACGTCACGTGAGTGTGTATGTTAACCATGATAGGTGAAAATCTCTGCCGGTTGATACATTTCTACCAGTTAATCGTGTCTACCAGTATATCGTCCACCCCTCAGCCTCATGATCATATGAGAGCAACTGATATAATCTCAATAATTTACATAGTTACAATCTCATGCTGTTCCAAAACCACACGACTTTGCCTCTTCTATGGAATAAAAAACAAAAGTAAACTTCTAAGTAATATCCTGGTCACTTTTCCATTTAATGAAAGGCTGAATGGGAACAGCAACCTTTAAAATGTGATAAAAGGCACCATAAAACTAAAAGTATAAAAGCTTTAAACAAGAGATGCTATCAAAACATTTCTGTGCCCTCATACTTCAGAGTCACAAGACAAGGAAGGACAGTGAAACTAAGTTCATAATGGAATACTAGCTTACTGCATTCCACAGGATATAAACCACGCAACAGTTTCAGACACTACATTACATTCATACCAAAAATTCGATAGGTATGTTTTTTTTTTTTTTGGAAAGAAATATTATTATATATTAAGGATAGAAATAGTACATAAACAAATGTTACATTTGAAAATATATTCAAATATTTTTAACATTTTAATAATAATAATAGTAACAATGATTCACAATTTCACTTCTTCTTTAAACTGTATTTTTGGTAGCTTTGGGAAGCATTAGGCCTAGAGACTTCTTTCTTAAAATTAAAAAATAAATATTGCGGATCCAAAACATCTGAACAGTAGTTAGGGTTAAGTTCAAATCTGCGGTGTAGACATTTAATGAAACTGATCACAAATCACAGCAGACAAACAATAAAGTTAACTTTATTTTGTATTTATTTTGTATTTAATTAAAGTTAAATACAATGCATTTTGAGATACATAGTGCCTTGATGTATTTTCGATATATGGCAAATAATCTGTCATCAAGGTATGCAATGCATACATAAAAGTTGCATAGTATGAAGAGAACATAATACATAGAAACAGTAAGTATAGTATTAAACTATGCTATTCTAAACAGCCTTTAGATTAAATAAAAGTTGCATTAAAATCACTTTCATAATGCTGCTTAACTGTAAACTGTAAATACACTCTGAATATTCTTTAAATATACCCCAGAAACACACAGCGAAAAACTAATATCTGGAAATGCAGTGAAAACATCTGAAAAAACATCTCAAATTAAAAGCGAAGCACACGACTGGGTCCTCCACATTACTACAACATATAAATATAAATCTGTACAATATCACAGTCTATTGTGAGTTACTGTGCAATATCCTGCGTAATGGTGAGAGAAGTCCAAACATTGCAATGCTAAGCAGAATTTTTACGGGCAACACAGGGCCATAGGTGTAGTTATACTGTTGAAAGGAAAATTAACATGGCTATTATGGTATGGTTGTAATATGGTTGTTACAAGGCCTTTTTCTGGTGAAGTCAACACAATAATAAAGGCATTATGTGCAAATGGGACCACAGAATAGTTGGCAAAAGCACAATGCAGCTGAAATATGGTTCATCAATTTTCATGCGAGTAGAAAATGAAAGGTAAATGGGTCATTCTCACGAAACTGTTGAAACGTCATGTCACTAGTGATTTTAGATATTAAACATGCAATTTAGTAATATATAAAAACACCATAATGAAGACAATACTGTTCTCTACCTTGCACAAAGAGTAATTTCAACATAGGAATTAATTATTTGTGCATTTTATTGCGTTTTCTGCTGAAATTCTCATTACCGCAATGCGTCCAGCTGTATCTTAACTTATGTTATGTTGTAATTTAAACAAATTACAATAAAAATATTCTGAAAAAAGTAAATGGATATTCTTCTATAATTTTTCACATGACAGAAAAATGACAGATTGAATATTCATGTACAATAATAATGATACAAAAGTGGAAATATAAAGTGTCCATGACTAATGTTCTCATCCTCCGCAATATTTTTTGAGGGTCATTTATGCACACAAATTTTTTTTAAATATAAATCTTGATTTTAAATTAAGCAACACATGAGGCAGAACCTTCAAAATACCAACAAGGTAGGCAGATATCTTCATATTGTTCCAGTTAAAAGTGTAAAATTCTCTTGTCAGAACGTCTACGCGACAAATGGATTATCATCACCGAAACGGGTAGTTTTCCACATTTAGAAAAATATTAGATTACAAATTTTCTATGAAAATATACTTCATTAATGCCTGTTTATATCTACTGAGTAAAAAATTAGCTAAATCATCATGGTTTCTCTGTTGTTAGCAAAACATGCTAAGACACCTCATCCTCCGCAACACCATTTTCACTCACCGCAACAATTTAAGGCCAGTTGCGGTAGAGAGAACCTCTTTTTCGGTAATGAGAATTTAATCATACAGACTATTTTTAAATGTATAAAATTAGTTATTAAATTAAATATTATTTAATAACAAAACAAAAAAGCCTAAGCAAAGGCTAGGGTGACCAATTTCAGAGAAAACGTTTATACCAACCCACCAAACCCCAGGAAGGAGAGAGACATTGTGGGTTACAGCAGGAGTAGTTATCAAAAATTGTTGGGAAGCCTACACAAATGTTGGTGCATCTATCATTATGAGGACTTTCTATAAGTGTAATGATTTTTATACTGAGCAACAGAACTTTGTGTGTGTGTGTGTGTGTGTGCGCACTGCTGTGTGTGTGCACTTTGGATGGGTTAAATGCAGAGCACAAATTCTGAGTATGGGTCACCATACTTGGCTGTATGTCATATTGGAATAATTTCTAAAGGATCATTTGACACTGAAACCTGGAGTAATGATGCTGAAAATTCAGCTTTGTCACCACAGAAATAAAATTCTGGTTTAAAGTATATTAAAAAGATAACCATCACTTTATCATAATATTACTGTTTTTACTGTAGTTCTGATCAAATAAATGCAGCCTTGATGAGCAGAAGAGGCTTTAAAAAACTTTTATTATTTTTTTTATTATTGATGCTAAACTTTTGAATGGCAGTGTATTTAGATATGACAAAATGCAGCAGTTTTAAATTCTAATTCAAAAACAATTATTAAAGAATGGTTAGGGTTAAATTGAAGGAGAACATCTTTATGGAAAAAAGAAAAATATATTGTGAACCATCTTTTTAGGAATGAGCGATTTTGGAAAAACTTTAGGTAAACACTTGGGTGTACTCTTTACCAGAACCAACTCTTTCAGTAGAAATAAAAAAATAAACTTGAGTTATCATAGACTACATTCCCACTGTCAATGACAATTAATAAATAGTTATTACATAATTATATGATTATTACATAAAATATAAAATAAAATAAGAAACATTATTTTGTAATAATGTATTGTGAATATTTTTTTAATAATAAAACTAAAATTACAAAACTAATATTAGTCTTGTTTGTTTTCTAACATTGCACTATTAAGTATTTATTTTTGTGGAAAACCACAGGGTCCCCTTTAAACAGCTTCTCTTAAAACTTATTCATAAAGCAGCTGTGACAGAATTTTACTAAGGAATGGGGAGAAATCTTAAGCTAAGAAAAAGAGTGAGGACGACCTTTTTGGTATGGATGATGTCAGCATGATTACTAACTACACCCACAGTGATTGGCTGATAAGGGATGGGTATCTGTCAGTTATTTTATAATAGAAATATTGTAGAATGATATATCATGTTGCCATAATCAAATAAAGATTTCAAAATAAAAAAGTTGCAATATTCTAATAAAGTTTGAACTAGAGTGTCACTAATTAAACAAGCATATGTTCAGCTAATTGTCAGCCTCTACATGTCTGCATCTTATAAATAATTGTTATATGTATAAGCAGCCTTTTAATTAACAGACTAGAATTATTATGGCTGATATGACAGTAAGATTTAGTACAAAGGTAAAATAAATCCAAACTGGATTGCTGTGGAAACAGCCATTTTAGGATTGTGTATGATTTGGTCTTTGTGATTTAGCTGTCCTCTTGACTACTACTAACTTTTCACAGATTTAAGAGCTGATTTTTACATAAAAACACTTTATGAAGTACTTGAAGAAGAGTCAAAGAGTCCTAAAGTTAGGAGTTAGGAGCAACATTTAGTTTCACTTAAAATATTTTGTGAAAATGGCCCCTGGTGTTTTTACCCTATGTTATCTAGTTATGAAGCACTGCAAAATAATTTATGCCAATATTATCTAATTTATTTTCTACATTAAATATTATTTGTTTGACTATACCACATACTTAATATGCCTATTATCATTACCGAAATCATGAACCTCATTTCCGTAACCTATGTATCATTACCGCTACATGCATTCTTTTAAGATTTTATTTAAGAAATTGAAAAATAGTAGTCTGCTTTTAAATGTATGTGCAGAATCTATACATGATGTTCTTTCAGGTTTGCCACATCATTTTGAAAATATTTCAGTTTTTAATGAAAAAAATTATAAAAATGGTTTGCAAAATACAGAAGGTGTTGCGGTAATGAGAGAAATAATTGAAAAACACATAAAAATGTTATTATAAAAATATATTTTATGCCAAAGTTTCAATTAACTGTGCATGACTGTTAATATACCATTTTTAAAAATGTGAAAATGTATTATTTTTCCCCATGGCACTGGACTTTTCAGAGTGTTACGGTAATGAGATTTTTAAAGACATGTTTTGGAAAATATGTTCAAAAAATTGTTAAATTGTCAGTAAAACTTATTTAAATTTATGGTCACCGACACTTCAGACCTGGCTCTTAATGCTTAAAAAGAAAATTGGTTGATACAAACATTTTTTAAAATGTCATATATGAAACCTTTGAAACTACGATTTCGTGAGAATCACCCAAATTACTTCCAGATATGTAGGCAAGCTGCTCACATTTGCATTAAATATTGGGCTGTGAGCGAGGAGTGTGTTTGAGTTTGCCAGAGGGCAGCCTTATCTTAAATGTCTGCTAAACACACATACACACACACTTTTCCACACTACAATATACATACAAAAGCTAACAGAGTGGGAAAACTGTCAGTGTAATTAATAATTTCCATTGAGAATTGCATTAACATGCTATTATAATGAATTAAACAAGATAATAATTCAGTTATCAACTAACAAGACATATTCTGTGGATGAACAACTTTTTGTGTGCCTCTCTACAATTATAGGACATGTCATTTTACTAGGATGACACCAAAGTCGTCTGGAAGCATCTAGTATTACTTTTGCATGCTCGGTCCCTTCTGTTAAATGAGGTCAATGGTGGGAAAGTGGCCACACCTCTCGTCCACTCATGTTACAGCCGGATCACACCCACTGCGCGTCCTCCAACTGCTGCCGATTCACCTGAACTAGCAACTCAAACAATCTAGAATCACAACCACACCCAAACTATAACATGTTCATCGTTCCCATCACAGAGCGGAATCCCGTCCGTTTCTAACGTCTTCATTGTGTTCTGCTCAATTTTCTGAAGATATGATACCATCAACACTGTAGTAGAATGTATCAAATCTATCAAACATATCAATTTTAAGAGACAAAGAACTGAAAAACAAACAAACAAGAAAACTATTTCCAAAAACAGCAGGAAACTTTGTAAATGAACAAGCCATTACAGTTCAGAAATTAGTGAAATAAATACGTTATATATCCAGAACGCGGCAGCAAGATTAATTTTTAATGAGCCAAAAAGAATGCACGTCACACCTTTGTTTATAAATTTGCACTGGCTTCCAATAGCTGCTCGCATAAAATTCAAGACAATGGCTCTGCACCCATTTACCTAAATTTGTTACTTCAGACTTATGTGCCCTCTAGAAGCTGCGTTCTGCAAGTGAACATCACTTGACTGTGCCATCCCAAGGACTTTAAATTAAATGTTCCCTCCTGGTGGATTGACCTCCCCAACACAATCCGGGCACCTGGGTCCTTAGCCATCTTCAAGAATCGGCTTAAAACACATCTCTTCCATCTTTATTTGACCCTCTAACTTTAACACTCACTATTCTAATTCTATTCTTAAAAAAATCTAACTACCTTTCTAATAGGGGTGCTCCGATCACGATCGGCCGATCGTTAATGCGCATTTTGTCAGTAAAGCCGGTTTTCTAATCAGCGGTTAATTCCATCAGGTGCGTGATTTCACATAGAGCAGCTGTTACTACACAGAGCCGTTGTTAACTGAGAAGATGCGTCAAAAAACGCTGAAAATTAACGTGATTTGCGCATCTTCTCTATTAACAACGGCTCTGTGTATTAACAGCTACTCTATGTGAAATCACGCACCTGATGGAATTAACCGCTGATTAGAGAACAGGCTTTACTGACGAGATGCGCATAACGATCGGCCGATCGTGATCGGAGCACCCCTACTTTCTAATCTTTTTGTATTCTGTTTTCTTTTCATTTATTATGCAATTGTGTATGAGTGTGTGTGTGTGTGTGTGTGTGTGTGTGTGTATAAAGACCTCTAACGCTAGCTTGGTCTATTCTTATTTTATTCTATCTGTTTTGTTTTTATTTATTATATTATTTCAAAGCCCATGCTACGTGTACTGTGTTAACCCAACTGAGACTTGTTATAGCACTTATATTTCATTGCTCTTTTTGTTGTTTTTGATTGCTTCCACTGTCCTCATCTGTAAGTCGCTTTGGATAAAAGTGTCTGCTAAATGAAAAAAAACAAAGATCTCAAATTTGGACTCATCAGACCAAAGCACAGATTTCCACTGATCTAATGTCCATTCCTTGTGTTCTTTAGCCCAAACAAGTCTCTTCTGCTTGTTGCCTTTCTTTAGCAGTGGTTTCCTAGCAGATTTTCTACCATGAAGGCCTGATTCACACAGTCTCCTCTTAACAGTTGTTCTGAGATGTGTCTGCTGCTAGAACTATGTGTACCTTTGACCTGGTCTCTAATCTGAGCTGCTGTTAACCTGCGATTTATGAGACTGGTGACTCGGATGAACTTATCCTCCGCAGCAGAGGAGACTCTTGGTCTTAATTTCCCGGGGCGGTCCGCATGTGAGCCAGTTTCTTTGTAGCGCTTGATGGTTTTTGTGACTGCACTTGGGGACACTTTCAAAGTTTTCCCAATTTTTCGGACTGACTGACCTTAATTTCTTCAAGTAATGATGGCCACTCGTTTTCCTGCTTTTTTCTTGGCATAATACAAATTCTAACAGTCTATTCAGTAGGACTATCAGCTGTGTATCCACCTGACTTCTGCACAACACAACTGACGGTCCCAACCCCATTTATAAGGCAAGAAAACACACTTATTAAACCTGACAGGGCACACCTGTGAAGTGAAAACCATTTCAGGTGACTACCTCTTGAAGCTCATCAAGAGAATGCCAAGAGTGTGCAAAGCAATAATCAGAGCAAAATGTGGCTACTTTGAAGAACCTACAATATGGCATATTTTCAGTTGTTTCACACTTTTTTGTTATATATATATATAATTCCACATGTGTTAATTCACAATTTTAATGCTTTCATGTGTGACTCTACAATTTTCATAGTCATAAAAATAAAGAAAACTCTTTGAATGAGAATGGGTGTCCAAACTTTTGGTCCGTACTGTGTATATGTATATATATATATATATATATATATATATATATATATATATATATATATATAAAAACACACACACATACATAAGCTCTGAGTACTGTGTTTGTGGACAAATTCACACACAAAAAATTATGTAAAAATGCCCGTCCTGGCAAGTATCCTAGCAGCCGACTGAACATACTGTATCAGTGCATTCTCTTGAATTGACAGCACTTTCTTAATATTAATCAAACAGCAACAAAGAAATCACTCACTGCTCTTGGTTGAATAGCTTTTGTAACTTTTTGTAACTAAACACGTATTTTTAATTTACACAGTCAAATACACAATTATATTTGACATTTGATTACTTTATTCAATTTATGTACCTAAAAACTAATGATTATTTGTTGTTATTTTCTTTATTTTTATTTAAAAGTATAATTTTACCCTAAACACAGCACATACCAATCCGTACCAAAACAGTGACTCTAAAACTGATACAAACCGAACAGTAAGTTGAACCGTTGCACCCCTAATATATATATATATATATATATATATATATATATATATATAAATTCAGTCTTTGAAAAGTATGTGAGTGTGTGTGTGTGTGTGTGTGTTTATGTATATATTCAATTCAATATGCCCCAATAAAAAATAAAAATAGCCCTGAAAATCGATTCCATCATGTGCAAATATTACCTCTTGAAGAAAACAGTGAATTTCAGTAGCAGCACATCTGCCACACTAACAGCATGAGAGTTCCTCTTTTGCAGGATTATGCAAGGCCTGATATAAAATCTTATCTAGAGGAAACTGTCCAGTCATCACAAGGTAGCGTTCGCAGTAAGATGAACTGATTCTGTCTGTAACCATGAAAATCCTAACAACCCGCAATATGAAGCACACTCAGCAAACTATCTGCCCAGAATAAAGAAAAGGCCAAATTAGACCAACCTACATGTCTGCTTTAAGAGGTTCAAATCCATTTAATTAAATACTGTTTAGAAAACAACCGGAGTAAAGCATATGAAGTTAGATTTGCTTCCTTTATAAAAATAAAATAAATAAAAAACTGCCATGGCAAGTACTTATTAGTACATAGATAGCATTGCATAGTTAATCCAGTTACTGTAACATCATAACAAATTATTATGAAATCATACAGTGTAAGAAACTTTGTTTTAGATTAAAATGGAAGCTAAAAGGCAAGTTAGCATAGTTTAATAGTAGTAAAAATAAGGTATTTTGGTGATAGCTATGGTCACCATGTCGAACTTCAGTAAGGACTGATATAAACCAACACTAACTTCGCTACCATATGGCCACAAGTGGAGATCACACCAGCGGTTTCGTAATATGCACAAATAATCCTAATTTTGATCTTTACAACATGAGCAAAAACGCAACACACGTCCAGAATAGCCATGCTGTCAAAACAGACAGCTCACTATGTTTTGGCACACAGCCTCGGTGTCTAGTAAACAAAGCAGCTGGTCAGAGTCGATATCTTGATATAAAATGACTTCAGAGTACATAAGAACACACTTAAACTAGTTCAAAGAGGAAATTAATGATTAAACTCACCTCCCGGGAACCTTTGGGTTTCTCCTCCAGAAATGAATCCTGTTGTCGGTGGCCATGGCGAAAGGACGCCCAATTTCACTCTCAAACAGCCATGAAAGCGAACCCCACGCCGTCAACCGACACTGGCAGATATCCAACGGCGAAAACGATGTTATTAACTGTATTGCCGCATATGTCTTACTTTGTTTTGATTAGTTACTGCGGGTATTTTGCCAACACAGAATGTACCTACAGCGGTTCTGAATGGACGTCGCCATCTTTGAGGTGCATGAGGTCGCTCTGTGATTGGTTGAAATGACGAACAGGTGCATGGGAGCGGACCAATGGGATTTGAGTTTTATTAGTCGGAGACTCGTATTTTAGCTTTACTTTGATCTCTACAGCACCTACATTCTTTGAAACCATGTTTACTATAATGTACAGAACAGTACAGTAACCTTTGGAACATAAAGGTGCAATACAGAAGATACAGAAAAAAAGCATTGTTGCATAATTAGTGCGTAACATAATTGTGCGTTCCAAAAGTTCCACAAAATCCTGCTACTAAATTTCCTAAACTTAACATCGCCCCTCCTTCGAGGTTTGTTTGTATTACTCGTTATTGCAAATTAATATTCTCGTTATAGTCTCATTAGATTGCTGCAATACAGATATGATAAATCATCCTACTTGGAAAAATAGTTTGTTCGTTTTAAATCAGTATAAATTAAAAGCAGTAAAACAAATGCAATGATGAATGCTTTAAAAATGATGTCATTATTTACCCGCCCACCCCCCGAAAAAAAAACGTGATTAATTATATTTTAAATCATTATGCATTTAATGCATTGATGAAAATAGTCGATTCGCAGTTCCCCAATTTGAACACTAGATGGAAATAGTTACACATAAATGTAATGCGCTCCTCTTAGATTTGAATGAAATCGAAAGATGTTCACCTGTTATACTGAAGCCTGTAATTGCAGCAATATTCATATTTTTCTTATATTATCATCAGCTGAATTCTTGATTCGTTTCAAAGCATGCGTTAAAAACATAGGCTAACTTTTAGTATTAACCTTTAAATATATTGAAAAACTGATATTTCTAAAGCTTTATACCTCTGTTAAATCACAAAATTGCCATGGACTTGGCCTGTGCACTCTGATTATTTTGAAATAACACGTTTTCTAAAAATAAAAAAAATTCTAATAATTAGATCGCAGCTTCATAATTCATACTATTGTTATGTATATTGTAGTAAATTAAATAATAAGTATATATTAAAAGTAATATTAAAGTTGATTGCAGTATTGAGGGTTTCTATATTAGAATGATTGTTAAAATAAAAAGTAAAAAAAAAAAAAAAAAAAAACGGCTGCAGATGAAAAAAAAAAGTAAAGCAATTATACAATTACACAAACATCCTTAGTGGAAAGTTGGACATGATACTTCCTGTGGCCTCAAATAACTTTTGCTATTGTTATTCTAAAAGGGCCCTTAAAAGAGTAGAACTTCCTCAACAGTCACAGTAACACTACTCTCAACACACTGCATTTATCAGGGTTCGTTTACAAAAAGCTGATAGCAAAGTATTATGTTTGTGTCTGTAATGGATGTGGAAATGAGCGCTAAACGGTGTGAATGAGTTCCCTCCTCTCGAGTCTGTGTTTGAGATCCTCCTGCTTGAAGAATTGCCCCCTTGTTAAAGCTCTTCCTCTGAGTTCATTCACGCATGCCACACACATGAAACAAACAGATGAAAGGTCACGTTGCCTGCGTCCTTCAGGAAGCCATGGCATCTGTGGAATGCTGCTTTATTTTCCTCCTAATTGCCCTGTGTTTTGGGTTTTGTGTGTGTGTGTGTGTTTTGTTGGTTCTTCAGCGCCGCACATTCCCAGATACGGGTTATCGAGTGCATGCACTTGGTGTTTCTGTTTCGTTGGTCAGCAGACTGAGACAGGAAGTCGTGAAAGACGATATCCTGCTTCTAAAGCATGTATGTCACTCTTCTCCAAAGGGAAATTATGAGGAAAAAACACCACACAAGCACTTCAACGTCCACCCACAGGAGAATGCTGTTACTCAGAGGTTGCTCTTTCATGGACTTAATTGAGATATAATTAAAGAAATAAAAGATGCAAATGAGACAATTGTTGACATGTAGTGATATTATTGAGCTTTAAAATGATTGTGGAAGGCACACTGCCCTACAAAATTAAAACATGTTTATACATGTTCATGTTTAGTAAAAATCATGAACACGTATAATCTGTCACATGATATATGGATTTGACTCCGATTAACAGAAAAGCTGAGTGAAAACTGATGACAAATAAAAAAACTAACCATTTCCTCAGTTCCAGTATTGGTGTAGTTAATGTAACGTACAAATGTACAGTTTTGAGAAATGAGAGTTCTTTTTTTAGTGTGTGTGTGTGTGTGTAAACTTTGAGTATATTGGCATTGAGTTATTTTAGTATTATTTACACATGCTTTTACAGTATTTCGTATTATTATTATTATTGAATTTGTTCTTTTTAATTTTTATGTTTTCAGATTTCAGTGCTTTTATCATTTTTATCATTTTTATAAGTTTCATTTACACTTCATGTAAACAGCACTTAGCAGCCTACACTTAGTGCTGTTTATACTTAGTGCATATATTGCTACAGTATTTGCACTTATTGTAAATAGTCTTAGTTTGCTCTCCATTTTAATCTCAATACTATCCAGGAGAAAAAATAATAATAATTGTAAAATATATAACAATTAAATATTAGCAATTTAAAAATAATAAAAATGTCAATCATGTTAAATAGAATAATTTCAAAAATATCAATGTCCAGCAATATCCCTATTAAAACTGTGAATGCATGTGGATAAAGACATCTGCCAGATGCATAAAATGGTAATGTAACAACTCTTAAAGGGATTTAATTTATGTTATTCCTACCCTGGCCATTTACAGATACAATCTTACATTATTGCATCTTTCATCCAGTTCTTGTAATTCATTCAGAAGTCATGTACATGCATTTATAAAATCCAATTATTACACGTCTGGAATCAATGAATAACCTTCACTGTACTCATTTCATCAGTTTAATAAAATAATCTGAACTAAAGCAGATTCTTTTCTCCTCAATGAGTACTTCTTGTTCTGTCCCAAGGCCTGCCTGACACTTTGCTATCGCCTTCCAGAAGGAGTGTGAACACAATAGCTCCATGCCAAGGACATAGTCTCCGTCTGCGCCACCCACAGACTGAGGAGACAGTTTAGTCATTGACTCCATCCGACTCAAAGTGTGTGTATGTTTGTGTGTGTGTGTGTGTGTGTCATCATAAGACTGAACGCCGCTCACAGGCGCCATGTTATACAAGAGGCCTGGTTGAGACTGTCACCGCCAGCAGAAGCAAGCGCAAGGTCAAAGTGGAAGTGCAAGAAGAGGGTGAGAGAAGAGAGGAAACCTAGGTCACAACGGCAGAGCACTGACTGGAACAGCAGAGGAACTGAGGAAAAACCGAAGCATCCTCCACCTCCTCTTCTGAGATGTGCTATTTTTAAAACAATCATATGAGTGAATGAATCAAAAAAGAAGAAACACAAACGAGGTCATTGTAATATATAAGTCATTTCTTCTAGGCAGCAAAGATTAAAAGCACAACAAATGGAGACTTTGAAGTGTCCTACTTTTCTGATTTTTTCTCCTGAGAGAAAGGCAAAAAGCATCTTCCTCCATTGATGGACATTAAAAAGCAGCCATGTACACTAGCTCCACCCCTAGATGTGTGATATTGATGGTCAAGAACATAAAAAATCATGGACTACCGCTAGTTTTGGTGGCGTAGATGGTTAATCGAGTATTATAATCTTTATAACGAGATCGACCCGGGTTCGAATCGTCCTTTTACCAAACTTCTTTTATAACTTTTCAAACTCATATTGAATCAGAAAGGCATTTATTTTCAATAAAAATGAAAGAAATCATCAAAAAATAAAATGAAAATAAAGTATCGGTTAGGGTATGTGTAGGGAGGGCTTTATTGTCCCAATAAGGTGAGATCCATTTAATAATTTGAATTAAAATTATAATTAACACTCAATACGTTATTACTGCATACTATTTTATAATGTAGCCTACTAAAATACTGAGGTGCAGATAAAAATACTGTTATTTTCACTTAGCGTCAATTGAGTCCATCGCTTTTTGCACTTAGTATAAATAGCATTCATCACTATTTGCACTTATTGTAAACAGCCACTTAGTGTAAACCTATCGTTAAGAAAATATGCTATTTTTTACTTTGTGTGAATAGAATCTTATTGCTATTTACACTAAATGTAAATGGCACTTAGTAGCCTACACTTAGTGATATTTACACTTAGTGTTTACACTTAGTGTAAATAGCATCTATTGTTATTTGCACTTAGTGTAAATAGCATATATCGCTAAGAAAATATACAATTTTTTTACTAAGTGTAAATAGCATCTAATTGATATTTACACTTAATGTAAACAGCACTTAGCCTACACTAAGTGCTGTTAACACTTAGTGTAAATAGCATATATTGCTACAGTATTTGCACTTAATGTAAATAGCCTTTATCGCTATTAATACTTAGTGCAAATAGCCACTGCTTAAAAAACCGCAAGCAAAATGTAAATCACAAATATTCCAATACGTTTTAGTATGTCTATTATGTCTTTTTATGTAAGTAAACTTAAATTAATTTTTAGTTTACATATATAAACTACTGTTAAAATGTATACATGTAAAAGTCAATAAGAGTTTCTATTCATCAAATTATCTTGAAAAAATAAGAAATAAAAAGGTTCATCACAGTGTTTACAAACAACATAAGCAGCACATGTGACACTGAAGTAATGATACTGAAAATTCAGCTTTGCATCACATGAAAGAATTACATTTTCAATTAAAATATCTTTAAAAAGACCACAGTTATTTTAAATTGAAATGATATTTAACAATATTAACGTTTTTATTGTATTTTTAATTAAATAAATGCAGCTTTGGTGAGCAAAAGAGAATTCTTTCAAAAACAAAACACAGCAACAACAACAACAAAAAAAATCTCCCCAAAATTTTGAAAAGTAGTACAAATTATATACATTTTATATTTAAATAATTTTATATTTTAAAATAAATAAATACATGCTCTTGCTAATGTATTTTATTTAATTATTTTGTAATTGTAATAGCCTATGTATTTCTATATATAATATTTAGTATAAAATGAATATCTTTAATTTGACACTGTTTATTTAACAAATGGATTTATTTTCTCTTTAACTGCAATGTAATTTCTTTTTTTTAAGTAATGTGTTTATACACACACATACATGCGTGTGTGTGTAAGTGTACGTTGCCCTCTGTGCATTCCAGTGTAAGAATGCCATTGTATTGCTACAAAGAGTTCAGTTACATCACACATTACAGTCAACAGTGCTCTGAAGGTGTTGATTAAAATTATTCCCGGCAGGGTGATTTATGTTGTGGTTTATGGAGTAATCCTCATCAGAAGTAAGTTTGGATGAGAATATTGTGCAAGTGTGTAAATCCGTCAGGCACCATGTGGAAACACGCCACCCATCATATGAAAAGAACATACTGATCTGATTTCTTAATAGTGTGCACGGTTTAGTCATGACTAAACAGCATCACTTGCTCAAAGACCCATGCAGTCTAAAGTCCAGGACAATGTTGCCAAATATCTGTTTACTTTTATAAAGGATGTTGTTTTATTATGCCATTTATTGCAACTGCATGATCCCAACTGCTGCTTCTTCATCATCAGCGTTCACGTGCTTCATCATGGTGGGTCTTAAACAATATTGTGAGGGTTTAAACGTGACCATGATTCAGTGCCATACGCTCTCCTCGTGTAGTTTCAAATGTTCCAGTGTTGTAACAATATGACAGGAAGTAGAAATTGTGCCCCAGTGCCCTTTGCCTCATAATGCCAGTAAGGGAAGTGTGGCCTCTTTAAAGCAGCTCTGTTGCAAAAGCTTCAGTGCCGGAGCTCATAACATCATCACCTGCCGCTCAGACCTGAGTGTTTACACAAGCCTTTTGTTGTACCTTACCCACAAACCCACATGACCTACATGGACAGTGGCTCACGATAGTATTTGGAAAGCCTTACTATACCTGAATGTCACTTACTGCATTATATTAAACATTGAAATGATTTTTTATACATGTATTGTGATTAAATTAATTATTAAAGTTGTGAAGATGGAATATGCTTTGCTATAAAACTTTTATAAACTATACTTTACTTTTAAATTTTGATCAATCAGTTTGTTTTTCAGGAAAATATTTAAGTATTTAATACCATTACGCATTTTTTTTTTTTTTTTTTTTTTGCGCCATTGTAATCTGGCCATCACATGAACTCACGCAGCTTTACTATATTCACACATCAGTTCACTGTGTGTATGTGTTTAACACAAAAACAAGAGCCATGTTTCCTAGAAACATTTGCATCATCATGAACCTTGGAGAACTGCGGATGCATCACAAAGCTGCTATTAATCCCTTATTTTGTGAAAATGTAAAATGTGGCGTGTAGCGTGAGGCTTTTCGCATTAAAAGTACTTAGTGTATAATTTGTATAATGAAGCCACCTATGATGTGGGAGGGAGACATGAGACGCAGACTGAGAAAAGAGGAAGAAGGTGCAAGTGTTCACTTGTCCATATCTGACTGATCACAAGCTAGGGAATGAGGAAGCGATACGAGGGTTTACGGGAAACCTGCTAGGAGGGGGCTGATGGGAAGGCATGGTGTGTAGGAGGTCTTTCAACAGATGTGCAAAAGGAAACTGTTTGTATTTGTGTATTCTGATTGAGGTTTTTCTTTTCTTTTCTTTTTTCTGTTGCATCATGTACTCTGTTATGAAACCTCTAGAACAATGCTGACATGTTTGAAATTCTGAAACTTTTTGCAATATTAGTACCATTGTTGGATAATTTCATGTCATGCATAATTAAATGAAACAAAATCATTAGTATAATAGATACTAAATAAAATAAATATATAAATAAATATAATAAAGACTATTATTATTGTTGTTTTTGATGCTGTTTTTGTCATTTCTGAGTGAGGTCATGAAGAGGACTTTGTAAAAAAAAAAAAAAACACCATTAAAAAAATTAAATTTAAATATTTTTTAAATTAAATTAATAATTTCAACATGAATTTAAATATAATTAAAATATGTAATAGTATTTGATATAATACAGTTATTAGCTAATTTCTTAAAGCAAACATAATTAAATATATATATATATATTTTAAAAAAAATATCTATATATTTTTCATATGGTTAATTTAAACATCATTGGTGTTTTTTTTTATTTGATTTTGTTATTCAAAATGTCATTTTTTGTCAATTTCAAAAACATTTCAATGTTTTCTTTGATTGTGAAATAAAATAAAATAATGAAATAAATAATAAAAATTGCCCTTTATGACTGGTAGTAGTATCAAGATGTTGATAAAATAAATAAAATTAGCTTTCATGGGAGAAAAAGGAAATACACTGAATTCAAAACTAGAATATTTTGTCATCTGGCATGCAAAAGAAATAAATAAATCATAAGTTTGGTCTATGAGGTATCCCTCATGTCAGAAAAACTAATTTGCAAAATGCATAATGGTTTGTTTAAATCTATCATTCTGAGTGAGAAATAGACAAGAACTTAAAATACACGGTCACCAATACTCCCAGTTCTCAAATTCCCGTTCATTCCAATGCATATCTCCAGCTTGCATGGATTCCACCCACCACAAGTCATTCTCCACCATGAGAACTGACTCCAGTGGAGTTCTCAAGTCACTCAGACTCCAGTGAGTAACTTCTGTTGGGGAGGAGGACACACACAGAACCTTCCTCATAACTGCATAAGCTCGTCCCGGCCCTCAAATTTGTCCAAACTTGACTGCTGCCACACAGCTATTTACCAAAGGATGAATCACAAGAGGTTTGTCAATATCAGCGTGTTTGCAGTTGCAGGTCAGAATATCGATTCTTGTGTTCTCTTAGTGTAGATGGACAGGAATGTTACTGAGGTTTGTTCTCGGATGATGACCTTTAGCACTGCACTTCATTGCTGAGAGTCGAGTGAGTCACAGAGAAAGGAATGCTGGATAGTCAAAGGATCCCACTCGCAAAAGCTTGGGAGAAAGAACTTTAACAGGTAGAAACCGATTCTGATGAGAAAAAGAGTCTGGGTCATTCTCAGAGGCACATTCCTATCCGAGTAGCTCCGGAGAGTCCTGGAAACACAGGAAGAGCGGCCTGGAAGCAAACACTGATCGCGCTCCCACAGTTCTTTAAAATACACACACACTCTTCTTTAGAGGCTCACTGTGCATGCTAATGTGCTGAATGACATTTATCACCACAATTAAAAATACAACAGCATTTTATAACAGACTATAATGTTGTTGTTGTTGTTTTTTACAGTAATATAGAATAAAAAAAGTTTAACGGGTGTCTCAACAATGCTAAGGTGTTCTGAGGGGTTGCTAGCGGGTAGTTGGTTTTAAACAGTTAGTGTTACTGTATTATTTATGTTTTTACATTGAAATATCAGTTTCAAAATCATTCTGAGGGTATGACTTCTAATTCAGTGAACGGCTTCTGTTTCTTTCCCATGCTCTTCTCTAAACGTTTGATCTGGGAGTGTGTAAATTATACAATATGGATGCAATACTCTGTGAAAAGAGCAGATTTCTTTACGGCAGCAACAAATGCATGTGAACAGCCATCCACTGCATTTGTGACAGTTGCAGGCCTATATTTATTGCAGTAAATTACAGTCACTTCAATTTAGAGGGCTCCAGAGATGCAAAAACGCACTAAACTACCTACAGGTACTTTAAATGATAAGAATATATATATATATATATATATATATATATATATATATATATATATATATATATATATATATATATATATATATATATATATATATATATATATATATATATTACATTACATAATCTAATATGACAGGAAAATGAAATCTAACTATTATTAAAATAAAATAAGACAAAAAGGAAAAAATAATGATACAAATAATGCAAACCTCATTAAGATGACTTAAAATGCTATATATATATATATATAAATTGCTGATTTTATTTATTTATGTATTGTACTTGTTTAAATATAAATGATTAAACAGATAAACATAAACAGTTATAAAAACGAATCTATCAGAAAGAAATAAACTGTACTAATTTAAATCTACATCAAATAAAATAATGTTTTAGTCATAGTTTTGGCAAGACATTTGTTTTTATTCAAAACTGTAGTAAGCTCAGTTGCTTGGTGGTGTCTTGCTGGTCCAGGTCAGAAAGAGTTGAGTCAAATAAAGAGAATATCTCTTGGGCCAAACATGAGCTGTCCATGCAAATTTTAACAGTACTAAAGTTTAACATTGCTGTGCAGTTCCTGGGGAGTTTCTAAGTACAAGAATCCACCCCAAGTCATTATGATATTGTGATATCTAGATATGGCTTACATCCCTCTATGTATCCTTTTTTTTTTTTCTTCTTAATACTTTAGGGTTAAGTATTTTGTGTAAATCCCTTGTGTAATTGCAATAATGCCTGTCTTAACAAGAGCCACTTATGATACAGAGAATGTCATGTTGCTTTAGTATCGCAGCTTTTGTGCATACAATTATGCATGATTATTGTTCAGTTGAATATGAGATTATGGATCCAGCTGGGCACATGAGCAAACAGCCTATCACAAACAGGGTTAAATCAGACAGAGGGCACAATGACCTTGCCCGAATCATTGAGCCCGTGTGTGGCAGAAACTCTGACTCAATGGGACTAATTATCCAGGTGTACGGAGTGTGAGCAAAACACAGACACACCTGCAGGTGCGGGAGAGATCTGAAACCATCTGGGCCGTTTCTGAACACAACAGCATGGTCTTATTAATATTCTCACTCTCAATTTCCTTTCGGCCGAGCGTTTCAGTGTTGTTCAGACTGTGTGTGTGTGGGAAGATTACTCAACAGATCCGGTTCTTTTAGAGGGAGGAGAGTGTGCTTTGAGCCAGCTGGGTTTCTCTGTCCATTTCCCAGCAGTGTGAAAGAGCGCGATGAGAAAGAGAGGGAGTGAACGGAATAACAACTAGAACTCTTAACCCGAGCGAAGGAAAGTTCAGGGACAGTTGAGATCATGTGTTTGATTATGACGATAATGCATTTTTCCAATCGTCCAGATTCAAAAGGCTGGAAAATGCAAACTGATATTTTGTTGGAAGAAATTCTTTAAAATTATATTTAAACACATTTTGCATTTCCCACAATCTTTAAATAATGTTGATCTGACCTCTGTATATGACTTTGGTTGGTGCAACTCAATTTATTCAGGTCAGCTGAGTTATTTTATACGGAGCCCCGAACCTGACATGCAAGAAAAAATAAATAAATTGTGCACACAATTTACTAATTCGTTCCCTCAATGTAGTAAAACGTGCACACGATTACTATTGCATTCCCTTGATTTACTATTGCGTTCCCTCGATTTGCTAAATCATGCGCACAATTGAGCAAATCGAGGGAACAAATTAGTAAATTGTGCACACAATTTATAAATCGAGTGAATGAAAGAGTAAATTGAGGGAATGCAATAGTAATCGTGTGCACGTTTTAGCACATTGAGTGAACGAATTAGTAAATCGTGAACACGATTCAGCCTAATATTTTTTCCTGCATGCCATATGCGGTGCTCCATAATATTAAACGTTTGACTGATAGAACCAGTTTGCTTTTATGTTTTAGGTTACCTGACACATTTTTACATGAGTAATTTCAATGTTAAGTGGTGGTGCTCTGGAGTAGGTTCTAGAGACCCCAGATTTGGTCAGATTGTTATTTAAAACAACTTTTATAATTTTGCCAGATTTGATCATCTGCAATTAGATATCACATTTGTCTCCTATTTAGTTTCAGAAGAGATCTCAACGATGTCCTGTATCTATGGAAGCCTGTGTCTGCCACTAAATAAAAAAAAAAAACATTTGTTTAAATTCATACTTATTTTTTTCCCTCAGAATTGCAAGTTCATAGTTCAATCGAAATTCTGACTTTATTCAGAATATCCTTTAGTCAAAATTGCGATTGCGAGTTATAGTCGAAATAGTTTTTTGTGATTTGCGAGATATAAACTCGCAATTGCACAAAAAAAAAGTTGAGCTTGGACTGCCATAGACTCCCATGGCTAAGGAATGAGTAAAAGAAGAAATGTACACAAATGCTAGATTTAAAATAAAATAAAATAAAGAATAACAAAAATAAAATTCAATTAAAATAAAACAATCTGCTCTTAGATAGCACATTTGTCTCCTTTTTAGTTTCAGAAAAGATCTCAACGATGTCCTGTACCTATGGAAGCCTGTTTCTGCCACGAAAAATAAAACTAGGTAATTGCAACTTTTTATTTAAATTTATACTTTTTTTCTCAGAATAGCAAGTTCATAGTTCACTCGCAATCCTGACTTAATTCAGAATATACTTTAGTTAGAATTGCATTTGCGAGTTATAGAAGTTTTTTTTGTGAGAAAAAAGTCAGAATTGCGAGATATAAACTCGCAATTACACGAAAACAAAAAACCCGCAATTGAGCTTCTCAGAAGCATGTTGAGAAGCATTGTTTCAAACTGTGTCTACTAGTCAGGGATTTCAGTATGAACAAAAACATTCTTCCCAGACAAAGACGTCTGAGCTGATTTCCACATTTCCACAACCCCAATATACTCTTACTGTACATCATTTCTGGCTATATCTGCTTCTCCTAAGAAATCCAAAGAGAAACTTCTGAAACAAAGTTCATACATGCAGGCCTATATCTCTGAACAATAAAATATACCTCTGGGTGTGGAAAATGACAAAAATAGGACAGATTTTGCATAGAAATGCTATAAATAATACATCACAGGCCAAACATAAAACACTGGCGGTGATACAATACAGTATGCTTATTTGAGGATTTGTCAAGAAAGGAGATTTTTGGCCCAGATTTGTAAATATTCAGATATTGTACAGAACATTTGCTCAGAAACTTGTGCGTGTTTGTACTGTTTTGTGGTGATTATGCAACAGCAGAAGGGATGATTCAGCAGTCAAATGTTCGCTCATAGATTCCAACCATGCAAATATCATGCAGCTATTTGACTCTCATTTTAAAACCAGTTTGCATGCTAGGCTCTCGCCATCCGTTGACTTCCATTCAGCGAACTTACAAACTGGGGAACTAAGCCTTCCCACAGTCACACTGGGAGTTTCACTCTCACAATAGGTTCCTATTAGCACCAAAAAGGGTTTTACAGCCTGATGCCATAGCATAGAAGACCTTTTTTGGAGCCAACATGAAATTATTCCAAAAATCTTTCAACAAAGCCTGAGAACTTTGAAGCGTACCAACTTCTGAAATGAATTTCCTTATCAGCTGGGCCACAAAGGCCACTTAAAGGATAGTTTGCCCCAAAATGTACATTTAGTAGGCCTAATTATTTACTCATTTACTTACATCACATAATTTTAAATCTGAGTTAATGGTTCTAAGGAAGCCAAAGGAGAACTTCTGATGAATCTTCAAGCAACTCTAATATTTTATATACTAAAGGGAATGGCAGCAAAAAACATGAAAGATAAAAATATACTATAAAAGTGGTTTGCATGACTAATAAGGTCTGTGGTGAAAACAAGCTCAAGCTCCTGTGAGTGATTTTTTGGTCTTCAAAAAGGCAGCTGCTAACAAGTATCTAAATTTGGACTACAGAGACTGTCGTGGACATTAAACATCATGCAATCAGGTGAACTCATCTACACACAAGTCTGCTTTCGCATCCTTCTTATATTTATAGTTCTAAGTCAAATATATTTATATTCTAAGTCAAAGATTAAGGGAAAATAAGTTGTCAGAAGCTTTATGGTGGTGAGCAGTGTTGGGGAAAATACTATTAAAAGTAATGCATTACAATATTGCATTACTCCATAAAAAAAGTAATTGTGTTCTTTTTTTATGGAAAGAAATGTATTACATTACGTTTTGTCACCTAAGCAGGGCTTCCTTATTTATTTACAATTTTTTTTTAAAAAGTTATATTTTTGCTAACAGTGAATCCCCTTTCAAACCAAAAGTAACTTTCATTACTTATTTGAAAAAGTAACTTTTAAAAAGTAATCTGATTAGGTAACTCGCGCTACTTTTAATGCATTAACCCCGACTCTGACGGTGATGTTCGAGTCTATCGTGATTTTTTCTTCTGGTGATTGTATATGGGCTTCAAAATTGACAATTTGTGAAGTTTATCATGATAAACCAAGCATTTAAAACATTTCAAAATCAATCTTTTGTTGGTCACAGATTATTTTCTGTAATAATCAAAAAACCAATTGAAAAATCCTATTGGTTCAATGGAACCAGGGTGATGCGAACTTCTGGGTTGGCCTACAAAAATATGTACTATAGCACTCAAAATCCATGCCCTTTTTGTTAGGAACAGACCCAAAATCCAAATTCATGAAACCTGGCTTTGGCACAAGAAGATTTGAGAACTGAAGAAGATTGTTGAACCAAATGTTTTTTGACTGACTATTGAAGAACCTTTATTTTTAAGCATGTACATTGCTAAAATGTTATTTATGTATTTTTGTTATTGAGGATGCTGAACGATCAGGTGTGCCTCCAGACATATGCGCACATTTTAACTCATTTAGAGCTGCGGGGCAAACGCTGAGAAGGTTTTTGTGAGAGGATTAATGAAAGGCTTAACAAGAACGTTCCCTGCTTGTGCTGTGAAAAGGATCAGGTCAGGACGGTCCATGCTGGGGGCCATGCTGTCCTGGGTTGTACGGTGCATAAGAGGAGAAACAATTAAACAAATCAGGCTTATTTCTCGGGCGAGGTTTTCAGGCACAATGTGAAACTGCTCACAGGTGGAGAATTTATAATTATGCCTCTGTTTAACTTTTAACATTCCTGGAGCACCACCGGAGGGTTCCACAGGTATAATTTCAATCAAAGACACTGATTTTCAATTATAGAATGTAAACAGACCTACCGGAGTGGCAACGGTGGCATTTTTTCTTTTTTTTCATGATATATTTCCTACTTAGACAGGAAGTTTGGGTGGGACATAGAGAAGGACTGTGGCTTTTTTAAAATAGCCAACAGGCTTTAGTTTACGTGAACCATTTTTTTTTTTTTTTTTTTTTTGCCATTTGCCATTGCTAAATTGAATCAGGTGGTTCAAAAGAGTATTTTATTGGGTAACAATTTGTATACACCCCCTAGGGTGAGAAAAGTCATCAGTATTTTTGGTCTATTTTCCTCGAAGACTGTAAATATTTAATCAGCTTTTAGGAGTACACAATCACTTAAATGACATTAAAGCTATAAACATGGACTAAATCTAAAATGATTAATACTGATTAAATGAAAATAAAAAATGTGCACTATATATGTATGTATATATATATATATATATATATATATATATATATATATATATATACACATACATATATTGCATAAAAAACAGTTTGTGATTTATCTCACATCTATTTATCTGCTTGTTTTGGTTCATGGCTCAGGCTTTAAATAAAGAGTTTCTCTGAGATAACTATGGAAAAAAATGAATGAGGAAAAAAGTACTGCTGGAATCAAGGCCACAGAGCAGGTGGGCGTTCACATTCAGGCTTTATGTACAGCTCTGTATCGTTGTACTTTCCAGTGAAGGATATCTTTATAATGCTATTTAAAGCATACCTGGTGCTATCTACAAAACAACTGATAAAGTAAATGCTGTTAACTATCGCATGTATCCGGTTCAGGAGTCCAGCATTAAGGAATCTGGACCCGTGGTCCTAATCGCCTCAGATTAAAGACACACTATCAATATAAAACGATAAGTGTGTTATAAAAGTTAGTTAAATGGATTTACAGCTAATACCACTGCAATCTGTCCATCTCTATTTCTCAAATGACATCTGCTGATTGTCTGTTTAAAGACCACCAACTGATATCACTGTAGTGAGCCAAACAAAGCAAATCATACCCAGGAAACCAGAATGAATGTTAAAAAAATATTTATTGACAATCGTGTAAAAAAAATAGCTTTCTAAACATAATTTACATTGCTAAATCAGAATCTGAGTTGCAATCATGCCTACTAAAGGTGAAAAAGAAACTATGTAAAATCACTCGTTCCTCAAACATTCACGAGGTAATTTCCTCCAACATATGCACAGCAGACAGTTTAAATTAGGTGACAAACACGACTTCAGACTGGTATGGTTTACCATCAGCAGTACTCCATGCATCGAGAAACAGAAGTGCTTTCAAAGATTATTCACAACATATGTACATATTGTTCTCAAAAAAGGCTTTAAATATGGTAAAAATACATTTAAATAATTTGTGGGCCCTTCAGTGGTGGAATGAAAAAAACTTTGCAGAAAATTGCTTCTCTATAAATAAATAAATAAATACTTCCACTTCCATCTTGTTTTTTTCTTTTTAAGACACTCCAATAAATAGAATTCACACATAAGCCTCGTCATGGAATTGAGTCATCTGACCGAACTATTTACAATATAAACAACAAAAATATGCAGAAAATGTAGTCTAGTATGTTGTAGTTGCATTGCTTTGTGCATCTGTGACAATGAGTGGTAGTTGTTGAGGGTTACACATTACAAAGGAAGAGGAAAAAGAAACAGCGGTTTGAAAGAGTGAGGTAAGACTTTTCATTCTGCAGAGGTTTGTGAGGTCGATTTGGTTACTCTCTCTGACATACTAGAGTAAGACCGACAGTTACCCGCCAGGAGCAGGTAAAGTGGAAGCAAGAAGGTAAAAAAAGACATCTGGTTAAGGAGTAGAGTGTTACAGTGGCTATTACTCAATTCAAGTATTTCCAAAAAAAAAAAAAAACCTAACCAAAACAAACCCTTGATCTTGCACAGAAGGCACTAAAATAATTAAGCTCGGCTGATCTGCTTCCTAAAGGAACAGCCCTGATGGTGCACCAAAGCCGCAGATCGACCATCAGCACAGCACCACTCCTTGTGGCCGCTGCATCGGTTGTCCCCGAGCTCCTCCCTACACTGGCTGAGATGGGCTTCTCACTCTATCCCAGTCCGACAGCAGTGTTGACAGTCATTTGGTTTCTACGAGCCAGACTCATGGGACCCTGAGCCACGGAGGGGCAGGAGACGAGAGATAACAGATCTCACTAAAAGGTGGACCTTTCCCTTTTTTGGCCTAGCCTAGAACTCCCGCCTAGCAGCAATGCTCAAAACAAAAGAACAACATGTGTTTTTTTTTTTGCACTGCTCAGTCCGCAGGTCCCCTGGGTGGTGTGCTGCTGTAATGGAAAGTCTCTACGTATGTATTCAGATAGAGTCATTTGCACACAGTGACTGCTGGGAAAGCAGCGGGCTGATGCTGTGCAGTCTGATCTCAGTGTTGTCTGTAGGGGGCGCTGTGTTCTGCATCCAAGGGTGGTTGATGATGTCCTCGAAAGACGGGCGTTCCGCAGGGCGGAGGGCCAGGCACCACTTGATAAGCTGCTGGCACTCTGTAAAACAGGATGTGTGATTATAGCCCTGCAATAAACCCATAAACCTCCTAGAAGGCAGCGTCATGTTATCTTTATGTCTTACCTGTGGAGATTCTCCGCCTGAACAGCACCTGTCCGCGTATGATCTCTTCGTCCTGCTCGAACGGGATGTCCCCACACACCATGTCGTACAGCAGGATTCCCAGAGACCACACGGTCGCAGATCTACCGTGGTAACGATGAAATTTGATCCACTCTGGTGGACTGTAAACACGTGTACCTGAAGAGAGAACAGAAAACTGCATTTAATTTCATCATACTGAAACCCAAAAAGCACAATAAAACTGCATTCAAGTCTTTATTTTAGTACCTGATACTACCAAACCCTAAACCAAACACTGTAGTAAAAGGTGCGGCAGGAAAAAGGTGTGTCGTGTTTGAACAGTATTGTTATGGCGCAGCATTAATGTGCACAGTCATGTGCTCGGGAGCGTGACGGCAGGGGCGCGCATGTGAAGAAACTGGTTGCCATGTGACTTGTGTTTACAAACTTTGAGTTGTAATAATTCCGTTTTCCCACCGGCGGGGGCGCCAAACCCACAACCAAGCGAAATGCCTTTTCCCCAAAGCAACATAAAATAAAAATAAACAAATCATCACGCCGAGCGATTTATTAAGATTGATATGTCTAGTTAACGATGGAAGGGAGTCTTAATACATTTACCAGTTGATTAATGCCAGATATGTTTGATACACTCGTTTTAAAACGTAAAAGCATCGCTTCAACATATAAACATACACCCTTCTTAGAGCTTGACAGGATTTCTAAACCTTACAACCATCGAATTTCAACGTATTAACGGATTTAATAATACATCAAGCAATTTTTAGCCCATAATTTTGGGTTGTTTATAAACTTTTCCCCTGACAAAGTCGTAATAATGTTTATGGATTTATTTTTAAATAAACATTTATATCCACGACACAAATTTCCATTGAGGCTAGATAAGCACGTATTTCAATTTTCCACGTTCCCGCCACGTTTTCCGTGACCGTGGAACCCTGACTTGAAGGTCATGCAAATGGCTCTTACCGTCGAAATCGGTGTAAACGGTGTCTTTGAGTAATGCCCCCGATCCAAAGTCGATGAGCTTCAGATCGCCGGTTCGTAGATCGATGAGAATATTCTCGTCCTTGATGTCACGGTGGACGACGCCGTTGTTGTGGCAATGACGCACCGCTTCCAGGACTTGGCGGAAAAAGTTCCTGGCGAGCTCCTCCGGTAACGCGCCCTTCTCCGTGATGAAATCAAACAAGTCCTTGACGGTCTCCGGTCTTTCCATGACTATAATGAAGCTGTCCGGTCGCTCGTACCAGTCCAGCATCTTGATCACGCCACGGAATCCGGTGGCGACCTTCTTTAACAGGATGATCTCCATAGGGACGCGCGCGCCATTGGGCTGGAAACGAAGGACATGTTCGTTTTAGTGACGCTCTAATTTATTATTTATGTGCGATGTTTTAGATAGAAATTATATGAATATAATCATTTTCATTAAATACTCACAAGCTCTCCCCATTCAGTCACACGATCTTTTGCAACATGCTTGATGGCAACCTAGAAATAGTAAATAAATGCATTATTAAGCAGTGAATGACATTATATTTGCATTATATGCAACATACACATTATATGAACATTCTGAACGTTCACACTTATGTAAACAAAAATACTCAGGAACCTACCGGCGCGCTATCGGCGATCCTCAAACCCGCATACACAGTCCCAAAACCGCCGCTTCCCAGCACAGAGCCGACCTGATACACCTTCTCGAACGGCTCTTTCTCCTTAACTGTCGATAAAAGATACAATAGATTCGTAAGAATTGATAGAAAGCGTAAAATGGTTTAAGAATTTGAAATCTGACGCACGCGCTACTCCCAACACTCAGTCTGCTGACGTTAACTAGCCCAAAACCACAACACACACGCAGATAGACACGCGAGAAATAACCGTCGGCTAACCTTGAAGCTGGATTTTCGCCGGCATGTCCACGGTGGAAATGTGAGCGAATGTGTTGAATTTTGATAGTAGCATTTTATAATCCGAAACGAGGGTTCTTCTTGAGGGTTATTCCAATGTTGAGGTCGAAATCCGTCGTGTAGAGATGGATGTAGGGAAGATCTACTTGAGGGATCCGGTCTAGAAGCCTGTAGAAATCCCTTCTCATCGAGGCTCGATTGGTTTTGATTCTCAAAAGTCTCAAGGTCTATTCCAGTTTAGGATATGAAATTAAATAATGAAACGATTACTATATTTCGAAGATAAATATTATTGTCTAAGGTCCGCGACGGACACAAACACCCGGCTTTCTAAATCGCAAGGGAGGGGCTAGAGCCGTTATATAGTAAAAGGGAGGGTTGGAGTTGTGCGTCAAAGAGTGTCCCCGCCCACAAACACGATTCAGCCAATGAGCATTGCGCCTGCCTCTGCAGAAAAGGTCAATCAAATATGAAAATAAAGGAAAACGTAGACGTGGCGGGAATCAAAACGCGCCAAATAGTCGAGTTTTTTTTTTAGGGCGTTCAACCGGTGTGGGGCAGACATGATGGAGAGTGATTCACATGGACCGTGGCTGAAGCCCCCACTGCAGACTCGGAGTGTTATTTCAGAGAACTATGAAGATGCTTTATACATACATATATGTACGAATGTATATCACACACACACATACATACGTGTGTGTTTGTGTATATATATATATATATATATATATATATATACACACACACACACACACATATGCATTCGTACATATTAATATGTATAAAGCATCGTTTTTTCTCTGAAAATGTTATATATATATATATATATATATATATATATATATATATATATATATATATATATATATATATATATATATATATATATATATATATATGGCAGAGAGAGCTCAACACACTGTAACTTCAGAAAACACAAATAGAAAAGAAAAATCAATAATTCTGATTTGTACAGTGTATTGTTTGCTTTTGCGACACATATAACCGTGTTACTTAAGCAATTATAGCATTCAAGGATCAGTTCACATGGTCAAAGAGGAAGAAACAACGTAAAAAGTATTCTGCAGTGGAATGCAACCCACGGTTTCCTTTTCTGTACATAAATTTTGTCATCATCCCAATGGACAGCACTTTTGTTTTTTTTTCAGTCATGTGAAGTAGGTCTACAAAGTGCATATGAAGACCGCATGCACTGCATTACCTCATTATTCTCATGTTTTGTTTCTCCTATTGGCGGGCAACAGGCTTTATTTAAATAGAGAACAATGCTGGGCACTATGGAAATGAGGTGCATACCAGGCATTCTTTCAAATTGGGTGGCCGGTTTTAAACTCGGCGGCAGGATGTGGGAAATTTGAGATAAAAGACTTGCAGACCCATCCCCCATGTCTCTTGTCCTCTTTTTCCCGCGCAGATTATTGTTTGAAAGGAACTTGCTCTCCCTGTCTTCTGTATTTTCCCCGTACTTTAGATAAATATCAACAAAAAAACTGATGTAAACCTATATTATGGCGGTTTCACACCTGGTCACTTCATCTTTACTCATTGTATAGTTAAGTATTGAAGACCAAGTGTAAATGCCCTCAAAGACCCATTTGAGACGTATAGTAATCTGATAACTCAGACTCCCTCAGGAGGTGGTTTCAAATACATACAAAGAAGCAACTTGGCCAAGAGTAAATGCATCTGCTTGTTCAGGCCGGATATGTAAACTTAACTCCTCCCAAACAAAACAGCATCAGTATACACAAGTTTGGGACACGTGGATGAGAGACATAGATGGAGCAACTAAATAAAACTCAAAACTAATTGCCATGTGGGCTGAAGAGGGCATTTAAAGTGGTAATATTGCATTGCTAAAAAGAACATTATTTTATGTATTTTGTCTAATGCAATGTGTTTATGCGGTTTAAGGTTGAAAAACACATTATGTTCCACATACTGTACAGTATTGTTGCTCCTCTCTGCTCTGCCTTTCTGAAACGTGTCTATTTTTACAAAGCACATCATTATGATTAGCCAGCTATCTAGTGACTTGTGATTGGCTGAATACTTCAAGCGTGCAATATTATGAAGCTGCAGACTCGGAGCCTGAGCCTGCTGCATCTACAGTCCCGCACCCAGAGTCCTGTATTCTCAGATCCCTCGTTTTTTTTTTATATCGATACACAACGCTGTCTCACGACCAATTTATACGTATTTTACGAGGTGGCTAATAATTTGTACAACCTCACTCCTATGATTTTATTCAGTTTGTCTAAACCCTTGTGTCGGTTAGGTTTAGGGGCGAGGTTAGGTGTAGGTCATTCGTACAAATTCATACGATTTTTGCAACTCTTGTACGAATGCATGTCACACTCTTTTTGGCGTCATTATTAACATTTTCCTACACAGTGACGTAGACATGTGGGGCATGTTTAAACGAAGCGTTTTAGGAGGGCGTAGACATTTATAAAGAACATCTCTTTGGGTTTGAGATTTTAGTCTTTGCATCTTTAAGGATCTTATCTATTCACGAACAACTTGTAATACTCCAAAGAGAATGGACAACTTGAAATTGCATCATATGATCCCTTTATCAAATAATTTTGTTGCCCAGCATTAGCATCATCACGGAAGTGTTATATTTGCAAATAGTGTGGGAAGGTTGTATTAATATCTGTTCCACGGAGACACATTTATGTAGCCAAGTGTAAATAGAATATGCATATCCAATCAGATAGCAATTGATTAAAACACACGAAGTGGCAAAGTATTTTTAATATACAGTATGACATGCAGCATTTTTTGAATGAGCTGTTGAAAAAAGCTCATTATGATTGATATTGCCAACTGGTATTTTTTATCTATTTAAATATTGTCATAATTATGAACACACAGGTCTACTAAAATAAAATTGTTAATTCTAAATAAAGCTGATAAAATACTGTAACAATACTCATCGGAAGAAGGAGGCGGGAACCGGCGCACAATCAAAACATAATTTTAATAATTGGAAAATAAATAAACAAAACAGCGCGTCAGCCCCTCACGGCGACTGACGCGCACAAATAAAAGCAAAACATAAAATAATGTCCCAGGCCTGGTCCTCTCTCGTCCTTCACGGTCGTCGCTCCAGTTTTATATTCTTCCATCTCTTACGTGGGACTCAATACGGCGGTGGGGCTCAGGTGCAGCTCATCTCCAATCACTACACCTGGCCTCACTCCTCGTTCCCACGCCTCTCTGCCCCGCCCCACTCGCCACATACCCCCATCGCCCCTCGCAGGCCGGGGGGGTACCCTCGAGACTGTGCTCTACTCATCCCCCCCCCCCTTCCTCCGGGGGGGACCGCTCACGGGGACCTGCAGGAACCTGGGGGTAGGACAGACGAGGCGAGAGAAAAGGAGATGGAAGGAGGAGCGACAAGGACGAGAGAGGGGAGAGAGGAAAAAAAAAAATCCGGTTCCCAGACGCACTGCTGCTCGGCCCTCCACCGGCTGGGTGATCTCCTCCGCGGTGCCTGGCGGTGGCACTGGACGGCCCTCGGCGGATGGCACGACACTCCTCCGCCGCCCGGTGGACGGCGACGGCTCCTCCGATTTTGGGCAGCGGCAGGAGTCCCCCGTTCCCTGCCCCTCCGGATTCCATCACAGAGGAGGCAGGCTCCGGCCCCCTGGCGAACGGCGCCGACTCCTCCGCTCCCTCACGGACGGCAGCCGCCCCTCCATATCATGGTCGCCCGTCCCCGGCAACTCGCTCCAGCCCACCGCCTCCAGCGTCCCTGGCGGCACATACCTCGCCTGCTCGAGGGCACCGCGGATTCACCACAGCGGCGAGGGATCTTCAGCAGCGCGTCCCTCCTTCTCCCGGGCTTCGGCACCAATGTAACAATACTCATCGGAAGAAGGAGGCGGGAACCGGCGCACAATCAAAACATAATTTTAATAATTGGAAAATAAATAAACAAAACAGCGCGTCAGCCCCTCACAGCGACTGACGCGCACAAATAAAAGCAAAACATAAAATAATGTCCCAGGCCTGGTCCTCTCTCGTCCTTCACGGTCGTCGCTCCAGTTTTATATCCTTCCATCTCCTACGTGGGACTCAATACGGCGGTGGGGCTCAGGTGCAGCTCATCTCCAATCACTACACCTGGCCTCACTCCTCGTTCCCACGCCTCTCTGCCCCGCCCCACTCGCCACAAATACAAAACACTAGATGACAAAAATGAGAAATGTTGCCTTAGCTACAAACTGAAATAAGTTAAGACACTAAAATTACTAACTAGAAATAAACACTGAAAGAAACTGAAATAACAATAATAACCAATTCTAAATAAAATTATTAAATAAATAATAAATAAATAATCTAAATAGCAAACGAAAAACTAATAATATTATAAAACATTAAAAACTACATTGGTATATAAATAATAACAAAACGACACTTTTCCAAGTATGCTTTTGGCC